>NC_136909.1:10564043-10692965 GCF_949606895.1 Notothenia rossii | reverse complement strand
GCTGTGTCAAGCTGGGGCTCCCAACTGGACCTCACCATGGTCTCACCCGCGGAGGATGTCCTGGAGCTGGACTATGAGGAGGAGGAAGGAGAATACGCCCCGGAGTTTCTTCTTTCCGACTCAGACGAGGGCGAAGATGACATCTTCGTCTCGTCTGCCCAGGCTGCCAAGCCTGGGGCCATGTCCGCCTCCCCGGGCGAAGGCGAGCCACCGCTCCCCCCGCCTCAGCATGGACCTGCAGGCCGTGTGCCAACGCGCTGCATCCAAGCTGGACATCCCCTGGCCTGAAGCGGCCAGAGAGCCCTCCAGGTCTAGATACGAGGAAAGAACTTGCCCCAAGCCGCGAGGCTGACCAGGCAACTTCTCCCCGTATTTCCAGAGCTGCTGGACGAGGTGTCGGTCTCCTGGAGAGACCGCCCCTTCAGCAGCAAGGCCCCAATCCAGGGAGCCTCCTCTCTGGACTGTGAGGGCATGGAGAAGCTCGGGTTACTCCGCATGCCTCCTATGGAGCCGCTTGTGGCAGCCCACCTCCAACCGCGGTTGTCGGCGGCCCCCGAGCAGGAACCCCACACTGCCGACAAAGGCGGACCGGTTCAGTCCGCAATGACTGAACGGGCCTACAAAGCGGCTGCTTTGTCAGTCAGGGCGCTGAATGTCTCCTCCATGCTAACCCGCGTACCAAGCGGAGCTGTGTGCGGACATGACGGTGAAACCTGAACCGGCCGTGTGGGAGTAGATCATGGCGATCACAGACATTTGCCTCCGCGTACAGCGCTGTGCAGTCCAGGCCACAGGCAAATCGCTAGGGATGATGGTGGTGCAGGAGAGAGCCAGATGGCTGAACCTGACAAAACCTCCCCGACCGGGGAAAAGGAGGACGTGTTGGACATGCCAATCGTCCTGAGGGCATATTCGGCTCCGCTCTTGCCTCCATGCAACAACGGTGTGAGGCCAAGAAGAAGGAGGATGAAGCTCTCCAGCTTTGCCTCCCTCGGAAAGCCCAGCCGCCGCCCCCAACGGTCCTGCGACGGACCTTCTCCCAGGTTCCCCCGCACTCGGCCCTGTTCAAGGTCCCGAGATGGCAGAAGCCACAGCCCGCCCCCGGTCTCCCACCGAGACGCGAGGCGCGGACAAATTGGCCAAGAAAGTCCCCGGTCCCGGCAGCAGCCACACAGGCGCCGCCGACCCAGACTTTCAGTCACCAGGCGAGGAAGAAGAAGAGGGCAGCCTGACAGCCTTCCCTCCCCCCCTCGGGGAAAGGGCTGGAGGTTTCCTGTTCTCTTTCAGCCCTGGATCGTGTTCCGCACGTATCCAGCACCCATGTGTTTCCGGGGGACAACCACGCTCCCGCCTTCCCGCCGCCTCGGGTGATGACTGCACGTCATCCTCCAGTTCGCGCCATGAGGGAAGCAGACTTCACAACACTGACAACAGTTCCTGCCAGTCGTTCAAGTCACACAAACACACACAAGGGTCTAAAAATAAAATGTTTGCCACTGTTGCTTCCAGGCTTAAAGCCAAGGGCACAGTCGAAAATATTAAAAAGACAAATAATAATGTCAATAAACAGTCAGGTGACTGCCCCGCTTCTGAGAGTGGCTATGAACGCCTCTCTCGGAATGCGGACGGTGGCCGGGTCTGTGAACGCACCATCACCGCGCGCATGCGCAGTGTCGACCGAGGTTGTCACCCTAGAGCGCCACCGTGTTCAGACACTAGAGGGCGCCATAACACAACCAATGCGGTCACAGGGTGCAGACAACAGAGATATGGTGACATCCCCGCTCGCTCTGAGGAGCGAAAGGTGGAAAATGCTCACATGCTCTGCTTGGGTTTTCAAGACGATATCACGGGGCTACAGACTCCAATTCGCTGTCACCCCCCCTCGCTTATCGGGCATTGTGCAATCACATGCCCGGGGAGCGTCGGCTCACATTCTAGAGCAGGAGATTCTCTCGCTACTAGAAAAGAAAGCAATATCCATCGTACCCTCCAAACGGAGTCAGAGCGGCTTCTATTCCAAATATTTCCTCGTTCCCAAACGGGGAGGGAATGGAATTCGCCCCATCCTAGATTTAAGGGCTCTGAACGGGTATCTCAGAAAATACAAATTCCGGATGCTCACTCACACATCCCTGCTGCGTCTCGTGCGTCAGGACGATTGGTTCACATCAATCGACCTGAAAGACGCGTATTTTCACATCCCAGTATATTATCCACACAGGAAATATCTGAGGTTCGCTTTTCAGGGTGTCTGTTACGAGTACAGAGTGCTTCCCTTCGGTCTGTCTCTCAGCCCACGGGTGTTTGTGCGATGTACGGAAGCAGCGATAGCCCCGTTAAGACAACAGGGTATTCGCCTGGCAACCTATTTAGACGACTGGCTCCTTCTGGCACAGTCGGAGCAGGAGGCTATTATGCAGACGAATATCCTCATGAAACACTTGCTCGACCTGGGTTTTGTAATAAACACAGAAAAGAGCATGTTGTCCCCAGCCCAGTCGGTGCTCTTCCTGGGCTTACGCCTGAGCTCGGTGCCCTTCACAGCCCGCCTGTCAGCGGAGAGAGTGAGAGCCTTCAGGGCTTGCCTCGCTCGTTTCCAGCCACGCAAATATGTTCTCTTCAGATCGTGTCTGCGGTTACTGGGGCTCATGGCGTCAGCCATCCTAGTAGTACGTCTGGGCCGCTTACACATGAGGGAATTTCAGCGCTGGGTAGCTGCCCTCAGACTAAACCCCGCGCGTCATGGCGCGCGGAGAGTGATGGTCACTGTGCACTGCGTAACGGCGCTACGCCACTGGCTGCACCCGACTTTCCTGGTGCGAGGCGTGCCTATGGGTGCTGTCTTATCGCGGAAGGTGGTCACCACGGACGCATGTCTGACGGGCTGGGGGGGCATATACGAAGGTCGACCTGTGAGGGGTCTCTGGAGCAGAGACCTCCAATGGTCACACATAAATTATCTGGAGCTCTTAGCTGTGTTTCTCACCCTAAGACGCTTTCTGCCTTTTCTCAGGGGACATCATGTCCTCGTGAGGACAGACAACACGACCACAATATCGTATATAAACCGCCAAGGGGGTTTGCGTTCTCTACAGTTACACATGCTGGCACGCAAACTGATCTTATGGAGCTGCGGACGTCTCCTCTCTCTGAGAGCGACACACGTACCGGGAGTGATGAACCTCGGGGCAGATCTGCTGTCCAGAGGTGCACCACTATACGCAGACTGGACTCTACATCCAACGATTGTGAGTCAGCTGTGGGTGCGTTACGGCCGGGCCGCGGTAGATCTGTTCGCATCAAAAGAAAATGCTCAATGTCAGCTGTTCTTTTCAATGCGCGATCTAAATGCACCGTTAGGCGTGGACGCGCTCGCGCACGTTTGGCCCCCGGCCCTTCTGTACGCGTTCCCACCCCTGGCTCTAATACCTCCAACTCTGGCCAGAGTGAGAGAACAACGCCACACACTGATCCTGATAGCTCCACACTGGCCTGCAATGTACTGGCTGGCGGAGATATATCAGCTGCTGTGCGGACAGCCGTGGCAGCTCCCGCTACGCAGGGACATACTATCTCAGGCGGGGGGGATGATTTTTCACCCACACCCAGAGCGCCTGGCGCTATGGGCCTGGCCCGTGAGTGGTATAACCTGAGTACAGTGGGGCTCCCTCAGGAAGTGATAAACACTATTCAGAGTGCAAGGGCTTCCTCCACCAGGTCTCTCTATGACTGTAAGTTGAGGGTGTTTGAGGAGTGGTGTCTTCAAAAGAAACACATCTCTTTTCAATGCCCTGTCGGTGTGATTCTATCATTTCTACAGGATCTGATTGATAAACACAGAGCTTTCTCCACGATCAAAGTGTACCTGGCTGCTATTGCCGCATGCCATGTGGGCTTTGGGGGAAAGACGGCTAGCCAACATCCCTTGGTCTGCCGTTTTATGAAAGGGGCTCGCCGGCTCCTCCCCGTTTCCAGGTCATTGGTGCCCCTGTGGGACTTGACAGTGGTTTTAGATGGGCTCGCTCGAGCTCCATTTGAACCCCTGGAAGACGCTGACATGAAGCACCTGTCACTGAAGACAGTGTTGTTACTGGCTCTGGCATCTGCCAAACGAGTCAGTGATATTCACGCGCTCTCTGTGCATCCTTCGTGTACTCAGTTTGCCCCGGGGCAAACGAGAGTATTGCTGAAGCCCAACCCGGCCTTTGTGCCTAAGGTGGTTGGCTCATGCACTCCCATTGACCTTGAGGCATTTCCTTCACCGCTAGGTTCCTCTGGGGAACAGCGGCCGAATTTGCTTTGCCCGGTTCGTGCTTTGCGCACTTATATGGACAGGTCGAAAGAGTTTCGGTGCAATGACCAACTCTTTGTATCTTGGGCTAACCCTCATAAGGGCAAGCCCGTTACCAGGCAACGGCTCTCCCACTGGATTGTGGAGGCGATTGCTCTGGCTTATACGAGCCAGGGTTTGCAGGCACCAACGGGCCTGCGCGCTCATTCTACTCGTGGATTGGCTACATCCTGGGCTTTGTTCAAGGGTGTTTCCATTCAAGACATTTGTGCAGCAGCGAGCTGGTCCTCGCCGCTCACTTTTGTCCGCTTTTACAGGCTAGATGTTTCTGCTCCAAGTGTGGCCCGCGCAGTGCTGGGCCCCGTATTGGGACAGGGTTCTACCTGTTAAGTTCTGTTTTTGTGTTGGTGATTTTCGAGATAAGCATGTCTGGCAATGCGGGAGTCTCAATATCCCATAGTGAGACATTGAACGGAGTGTTATGAATGAGAACTATAGGTTACTTACGTAACCCCAGTTCTCAGAGTAACATGAAGTGAGATGTCTCACCTGACGGCCCTTCTTGCTGAGGCGAAGCGAGAAGAGGTGCTTATTTTGAATGACGCCTGCGTCGTGGCGCAAGCTACTTATAGGGTTGGTGGATTCCCTGACGTTGGCGTCAAGATCACCAGCCAATCAGGATTGGCGTAATGAGATTGATGCTTCTGGTGCATACGCGTTGAGGCGCATCCCATAGTGAGACATCTCACTTCATGTTACTCTGAGAACTGGGGTTACGTAAGTAACCTATAGTTTCAAGTACACACATTTTAACTGGACCAGACTGAACTGGTTTTAAAGTCAAGCATTCCCAATGATAAGCTAATGCAAACTGGTGTTTTTTCGCAAGTGATACTGTCAAATTCTTGAAGTTCTTTACCCAATCTTTGAAAAATGTGTGTTTCGCTTCGAACCTCATAGTCCAAATGTGAATAAGTGGTCCAATTTTCCGAATGCACCTCGGATAATGGACCATGAAATGATGTTTTGGAATCAGGTCGTTTGAAGGGTACAGTTCTTTAAAGAGTTGGTGGTGTTCAATGATAAGGTGCTTTAAATACACAGTCATCCCTTTGGTGATAGAGTAAGAGAACACAATGTTTATAATGTTCAGCAACAAGAGCAATAAGTGCCAGTGCAAGTCATCCTCTGGTACCAAGTCGCCAAATATCAGAGGTATGTTTGTGATCAAACAGTGTTTGTGATGCATTGAACCCTATTCCATTTCCTACACCATCAAGGTTAATATTTGTTGGCTTGTTTTTCTTTTCCAAATAGCCATAGTTAAAAGAATACACCCTGTTTAACAAGGTTTCTTTAGACATGACATTTTTAATTAAATACTCAAATAGCAGTTTGACCTCATATTGACCAAACCCTTCCAAAATGTCATGCATGATGTCGACACCAACATTTTCTGCAATATTGAAATATTGCAAAGTATTTAGTATGCTCTTTCTATTGATGCCAAATGAAGAGGTTAATGTTGGATCTTCTGCCAAGTTGGTATAATGTTGATCATTCAAAATTGCTGATTTTAAAGTCAAATGTGGGTGGTCTTCTGAGAAAACTGACTGCGATGAAGATTTATCAATTATGCAAACTCTACAGTAATAATTTGCACTAAATGACTCCATGAATCCAAGAATTCTATACCCAAGTTATCACCAGTAACTTGTGCAAGAGTGCCACGTACAAAAACTTCAGAAAATGGGACAGCAACTCCAATAGTCTCCAATCTTTTCAAGTCTTTTACTAAAGGTTTCAGTATTTCATCGATTCCGTATTTCTTAGCATCTTGTGCATGAAACAATGATACCAGATGAATGTTCATAAGGGCAGAATTCACCCTGGGATTAAGATTTCTAAGGATGAAGTATAGGCAGCCAACTTTATGTATACCTTTTTTTTTTTTACCAAGAGGATTTGCACACTCAAAATCATCATAGTACAATTGGATTTGGAGGGCAAACTTACTACTTGAAAACAAAGGATGACTTTTAAAGTAGCTTCCATCACAGAAATCTTCATATGTGTCACTTTGAGTGCATGTTTGCATCATTTCACATATATTTTCATTCTTGAAAATAAACTGCAGTGTTTTCAGTATGGGAATATAAATGAATTTGTCATTTATTGGAACTTGCTCATAAGTTCCACTTTTGCTGTTTCGTCTGGCATCATACCTTACACCTAGGCGTAGTTCAACTGGCTGTACTATATCCCATTTTTCCCCAAAATATTTCTTCCATTTGGTATCAGAATTCAACTGGCTGAAAGGGTTGTCCATACTATTAAATAGCTCTTCAATAGCTGAGGGATTGTCGGCCGGGAGAAAGTGTAATACTTGTTCCTGAATAGTAGACTGCAAATCTCCCACAAATTCCTGTAAATTCTCAATTGTAGAGAGAACAACCGTATTTGGAACACCGCTTCCCAAAAGTTTGGCTATAATGGAGGCACCCATATCTTTGCTGTGAGTTGATAGTGAAGGGCCTGCTTCAATATTTTGACATTGAGAAGAAGTAGAGGGTGTTTCATCATTCATGCACTGAGAATGATCATGCTGTTGGATGACATGGTTGGAAGGGGTGTCTTGAGGCCCACAGGACTCGTCAGAATGAGCATGTATCTTAATAAGATGTTTTCTAAATCCAGAATAACTTGAGAATTGCAAGCAACATCCTGTTTGCCCACAATTTAGTCTCAAGTTTTTACCAGGATACATTCCATGAATTACTTTAAGGTGTCTGATCAAAAGTAAAGCTGTATCAAAAGATGAAGCACAGAGGAAACATCCAAACATGTGTGCTGCATTAGTTAATTACTGCTTGTTCAAGAGCTTTGCTCTCAACTCTTTGACTTTTGGAGTTTCTACTGTTGTGCCAATGTCAATATCGTACAGAGAAGTCTGCAGAAATGTGTACAGGCTGGACAGAGCATCATCATATGTCACACTAAAAGCAAAGTGGAACTTGAAAAGCTCATCAAATGCACCCTAGGATGTACATGACTGACAAGGAAGAAGCTTTTTGTCCAAGACGATGTAGAAGCTGAAAACCTGTGCCTTTGAAGTGCCTGTGGCCAGAAGATAAGGCTGGTGGGTTCCCTCGATGGTCATCATGTGATCCTCAAGGCTCTTGCAGGACTGAAACAAAATGAAAAGCATTTTCGTACAAGCCATTAGTTTTAAAATGATTGGACAAACCACAATATTTGGAATTGGGACGCATTGTCTTGACAAACCTTGTGAAAAATCACCAGATGATCTATTGCCTCTCTGACACTGATTTTCTTGGCCCGCTTCCTCCCAGCTGGTTGTGGAGTGAGAAGATGCAGCACGACAAGAAGAGAAGCCATGTCGCTGTCCCACTCTGCAGACAGTGGAAATCATCTTAACATTTCTACATTGTCATGGACAAGGTTACCACTATGAGGGGATGTCAGGGACATTATTCAGAAATACCATTCACATATAATTATGTAACTCTCACACGCCTAACTGAAACCAAAATCATGTATGGGAAACGCTCTCATAAACACACGTGAAACACTCATGTGTATACATGTACATATACATGTGAAATGCTCTCCCACACAATGTATACGAGAGCATTTCACTTGTGTATGAGAGCATTTCAAGTGTGTGTGTGTGTGTGTGTGTGTGTGTGTGTGTGTGTGTGTGTGTGTGTGTGTGTGTGTGTGTGTGTGTGTGTGTGTGTGTGTGTGTGTGTGTGTGTGTGTGTGTGTGTGTGTGTGTGTGTGTGTGTGTGTGTGTGTGTGTGTGTGTGTGTGTGTGTGTGTGTATGAGCATTTCACGTGCGTGTGTGTGAGAGCATTTCACACGTGTTTTTGAGAGAACATTTCACAGGTGTATATGAGAGTGTTTCATATGTGTATGTGAATAACTTTTAAATTCAGTTGTGTCATTTCAAATGTGTGTTTTTAAATGATTTGTTTCTGTTTGTGAGAGTGTTTCTTAATTGTTTGTGAACGGTATCTCTGAATAATGTCCCTAACGGGAACAACAACACAACAACATGATGCACAGCATACAGGATGTAGATGATATTGTCAGAGAGGAATGTACAATTGAACTTTAAAGTTCAATTGACATCACATCAAGTCATCCCGATTACATCAATAATGTTAAAGTACTTTTCTTAGTGAAAATATCAGAAATGATCCCCATCCTAATATTCAAGACCATATTACTACACTTATGGAGTATGACTGTATGAAAGCACCTGGCTCATCGGTGTCAGATGCTTCATTCAGTGTAGATTTCAGCTGATTTTTCAGAAAAGGAGTCTCTCTAAGGTCCCTGGCCTCTCGTAGGACTTTGTCTTTAAAACCGCTGTTCCATCTTTCCAGGAACCTGGATGCAGTTTCTGCTCCGAACATCAACGAGAAATCTTGCAGAATCTAATAAAAAAGAAAGTAAGATTATTATTATTATTATTATTATTATTACAATCATTTAATGTAAACCAAGTATTTTTCAAGGAGGGAATTCAAAATGTGTTACCTACCAGTCCCTTAGTGTCCAAGAAACGAGGAAACGTTTGAAGTATGTTGGCAGATTGCTGTTGGTCATGGATCATCTGTTGACGATAGTGGAAAGTTTCTCTCATCTTCTGGAAGACTAGGTCATGGTCAGTGGTGTGGTGAAGAAGAAATATGGCCTCCATACAGTCGTCTCCTGTTTGCAGGTCGTCTATGGAACCAAAACTTCTAGATGATGTTGGACCTCCTTTTAGCTCCACTCTGTCATGGAATGTTGACGTGGGTTTGGATTGGCGTTGCTCAGTCTTGACACGCCACTCGAGAAAGCCTTTGTTGCTCTGAATGTCATAGAAATGTTCCTAAAAAGAAAAGAGCGCTTCTGGTTGGAATGCAGACAATATCAGGTTTTTCATATATCTAATGCAAATATGCTGCTGCTTGTACACAAAAGACCAAATAACCTAAATGTGACCACTGCCATTATTTTAAAAAAATGGCAACAATGCAAACTCAAATATCCTTTTGTTGAGTAAGGGTCCTTCAGAGATGGGAAAAGTGACACAATCCCAAGGGCATGGAACTCCTTCGTCACTTTACTTAAACCTTGCCTGCAAAAACAAAATAATTGGTTTACAATAAGATGTTTCCCTCTATAAATGAATACTTCATGCCATTAAAGCCAAGGCTCTTACCCTTCCTTTTCACACATGTGAGCTACGATGATGTTCACCATTAGTCGCCTGGTGGAATCTTTCAGACTCCCAGTATCGTCGTACTCTTTGATCACGGTCAACCCTGCCGGCTTAGAAGTTAGAACCTGCTCCACCATCTAAACACAATTTATATGAAATAACAAAAAACAATTAACAAAATAGATCATGTGTAACCAACTACTCATCAAATCGATCATCAATAACAAAGCTTCTTCAATTCCATGAAACCAATTTGTTTAAACTTGCTTTCGTTCTCAGGCAAAGTAAAGAGTAAATTATATTTAAGTACAATTACATTTCTTGCTCGGGTAATGTCCCTCATAGGTTGAATCATTTCACATCCAGCATCACTTGTGTCACTGCTTAGGCCACTTGAGGTTGAGACAAACAATGTATCTGTACAACTTGGAGAAAAGGGACCTTCACCATGTTGCTGCAGGTTGGTAAGATCTGGGGATCACAATTAACATAAATTATCCATATGGCCCATTATACCAAATCAAATATGTTCCAGTTGCAATGTGCAAAAACTACAATTTACCGTTAGATCCCAACTTGCTCAATGAGCTACTTTTTATTTTATTAGAACAACTTTTTATTCATTTATTATGAACATTTACTATAACCCTGCCTACCACATGTTGTAAGTACACACATTCGGTCAGGTTGGAGCAGTCACCAGATTCTGTCAGGTTGGAGCAGTCACCAGATTCTGTCAGGTTGGAGCACTCATCCATGTTTTTGGATGAGTCTGCCAGTGGGAGGTCTGAAATGCACATGATACATTATAGATTTTACTCTGGAGAGAGAAAATTATGTGATTGCTGTTGGTTATTGGCGAGTACAGAATATGAAGAAAATCAGTTTCTTACACATAGAAAATACAAATCTCTCATAGCATTCCTGCAACAAAACAAAACCCAGAAATATCACCTTACCATAATCACTGTAGATGACAAAACAAATGTTTTGGACTGTTGCCACTTCAGGAAAGACATCCTCATCCACCTCTGTGCCTCGCTCATCAGTGACTTTCAGCATTGTGTTTTTTGGTATGAGAAACTTCTGTTGCACTGAAGCATAACAATAAACACTTAATTAAATAAACGACTTTTACTACCCCTTTAATGAATTCAACAACATAGACAACACTTACCTGCTCTGATGAAGTCTGAGAAGTGGACTTCGTCCAGTTTGACATATTTTGTTGTCCCTCCAAGTCTCACCTTCAGCAACATATTGACCAACTAAGGAAAAAAGAGATAGCTCTTACTTTAGCAACATGTTGACTGTCACTAACAAAATGATCTTGGGTAGCCATATGGTAATATTATTTCATAAGCATTTTAAGGTAGCCTATTCTAGACTATTCGCGAGCCTACATCATCAGGTTGGGCAATTAAGAACAGTTTTGGGATATTTATTTGAAAAAATTAATGAGTTAGATGTTAACAGTTACTTTAAAAAAAGGTATCCCTTACTTTACTTCGTTATTTACTGCTGAAAGTAATTAGTTACACTACTAGTAACAGTAGTTTTGGATTACTCTGTAACATCACCTGAGATGCAACATAACAACCTCTATTTTATTTGAAAATCAACCGCGTTTTCTTTTAACCGTTGAAACGGGGAATCATCGTCTCCATGCTGGAGGGAAATGTTGGTTCAACCAGCCTCTTTATTCCCTGCCATTTCTGCTCCGGTCTCCTGCATTAACGGTACGTCTACACTACAGGCATCAAAAAATGCTTTCAACGCTTCGCCCATTCACTTGAATGGGGTGACGTAGAAGATTTTTAATTTTCGCCGAACTGCATTGTGGGGAGCATGGCATGGCTTTGCAAGCATCACGAGCATCTATCGGCATCAAAAGTTGAACAATGTTCAACTTTTGAGGCTCGATGCTTGGCATCAGCCAATCAAATCCCGTTTATGCAAATCCCGCCAGTGCAAGCGCAGCCAATCAAACCGCGTGCAAGCTGGGAGAGCCAGACCGCAGTTCATTTCCTCATATTCCAAACGAGATATTACGGTAGCAAATCACCCGGTTCTTTACGACCGGAACTATTTACCGGGATACAAACCGGAGGAACCAGGCATGGAGGGCGGTGGCAGAGACAGTGGGTGAAACTGATAGTTTTTTCGCCTGTTTGGAGAGTTTATATCCAGTTTACTTCGTTTTAACATTGCTATTGCTTTGTATGTCGGGGGCGGGAGATTCATGGGATTGGTTGCTCGCAAAAAATCGCCAAGCTTCAGACACGCCCAGCTTCAAGATTTTTTGATGCCTGTAGTGTAGATGGGCCGAGTGTAGCGCAGCGAAAAGGGACGTTTGCTTTATTTTTCTTTCCTCCCGTCATGCAGATAGTTAAAGTCGAAGACCATAAAAGTAACGAGCTAATTTCGTGCTTTGTTTGCGCCTTACACTTATAAAGTCGCCATTTACTTTGTAGTGTTACTAGCTAGTTGTTACGTCAACAAAAATGTCCGGGAAAGTACGTCACCTCGTCCACATTCCCTCAATGTAGGTCGCGGGACTCGTCCGGTACCGTCGTAGCCGTTCAATCTAATGTTTAATGCAAAGGAAAAGGCATTTTCGGTGTTGAAAGAACAACAAACTAAACTTTAAGCTAACACAAAAGAAACAGATATGACGACTATAAAGCTAATTTGCATTAGCCTAAATCATGTCCATGTTCAACACGTCTATGGCAAGCATTCAATTCAACAGCTAGTTAAACTTGCTAAATTCGTCTTAGCGAAAATAAACACATTAACTTTACAATGACAGAAAATATAGTTTGAGATGTATAACAGCACTTACCTTCCCCGGGACGGAGTCCAAGTGAAGCCGCGTGGTCCCGCGGCAGCAGAGCAGTTGTGAATAAACACCAGGGTAGTGTTCTGTCACGCTTCTGTGACCCAGTGACTGAACCCCGAAATATTACTCCGCCTACGAGTATCCCTTAACACAAACGGTAGTCTAAATTCGAAATGAACTCCCAAAATCTAACCCTTTCACACTTTTTTGTCTAACTACCAATTATTTTACCCCAGAAATTTGCTGTGTATGATTTACTATTATCAATCTATCAATCAATCAATCAATCAATCAATCAATCAATCAATGTTTATTTATATAGCCCAATATCACAAATGTTAATTTTGTCTCAGTGGACTTCACAGTTTGTACAGAATATCAGTATGACAATACGACACCCTCTGTCCTTGGACCCTCACATCGTACAAGGAAAAAATTCCAGAGAAACCCCCACAGTTTAAAGGGAACATGGGAGAAACCTCAGGGAGAGCAACAGAGGAGGGATCCCTCTCCCAGGAGGGACAGACGTGCAATAGATGCCAAATGTTTGGAAATGCATGTGTCTTTAATAAGAAGATGAATCCAGGAGGATGTCAGAAGTCCTGTAGGAGCCATCAGGGAAGTAGTATGACGAGAGTCAGGCAGGACCGCAGAGACAGGTTCAGCCACGACTCAAAGTCCAGGACTTAGATCCAGTACTCAGGATAGAGGATCCAGGACACACGACCACAGCAACAGGATTAGCCTCGACTCAGGATCCCGGCGTATATATAGACACACAAAAAAAAGAGATTTGGGGGAAACTGGGTTAATCGGAACATGAGAGTACACAGGTACAAACAGACAGAAAGACGGAGTAAGGTCCCCCCCCAACTATTAACTTACTATTGCCATGTATCTTGTGTCTTTGCTGAACAATGTTATTGCTTTCTTATGTGACATGATATGTGAAAATTTGATCTTTTTGGCTTTGGATTATAAATTAAAGTAATCCTAACTAAATAATTGATAATTGAAATTAAGTCCAAAATTATGATCTCATTTACATTTTTAATATTGCCAAATACACGATGCCTAAATAGACATCAGGGCGGACTTTATTTGAGGGATCAGAAAGATGATTGATGCATGAGCACCAAATGGTTAATAAAGAGGATTTCACATAGGCCATTAATCATACGTTATGTATCAGTGTAAACGACGGAACAGGTCACCACTTTATTTGAAGGGGCACAAACATGCTCAAGGTTGAGGTGGTTTGGGCACCTAGTTAGGATGCCACCTGGGCGCCTCCCTAGGGAGGTGTTCCAGGCACGTCCAGCTGGGAAAAGACCAAGGGGTAGACCTAGAACCAGATGGAGGGATTATATCTCTTCGCTGGCTTGGGAGCGCCTTGGGATCCCCCAGTCAGAGCTGGTTGATGTGGCCAGGGAAAAGAAAGTTTGGGGCTCTCTGCTGGAACTGCTACCTCCGCGACCCGACCACGGATAAGCGGGAGAAGATGGATGGATGGATGGATGGACAAACATGATGAAGTAATGACAAAGCCATGCTTAGTTAATCATGATTACAACGCTTGGAATTGCTGTGACAGCAGTTTTTGGGCCTGTCCCTTTAACTGCAGATCTATATGAAGAAGACATGAACAACTCAGAAGTCATGATGATTGAGATACCTTAGTTGATGCATTAATGAAGGTATTGTTCCTGCATTAAGTCATGCATGAGATACTATTAATCCTTGTACATTACTGATAGTTCATGAAGTACTACATGAATGAATTCATGCTTTTTCATGCATTAAGTCATGCATGAATTCATGATGATTAATATACCCTTACCATAAAGTGTTACCGTAACTCCTAAATAAATCTGTAAAGTAAATATAGTGGAATCAAAAGTACAAAATTGGCTTTCAAAATGTTTCGAGTAGTATGAAATTAAAATACTCAAGTAAAGTACAAGTACTTCAAATGTCTACTTAAGTCCAATACTAAAGTTAATGTACTTAGTTTCTTTCCAACACTGAAAATAATTCGGTACAAGTTGTTCTAGGTTTAACTGAAGGCAGGTTAAAAGCAGCAGTGAAACAGTAAGGACAAAAAGTATATATATATTTTTTTCTCATTAACTTTCAACAGTTATCTGCCACATTGTCATATATAAGGTTCCTGAAAGGAGGCTCAAAGCAGGAGAAAGCATTATCCTACTTTATGCCGCTCAGTTTATTATTTCAATATATAGGGCTCTGCCTGCCAGAAACCTTCAAGTTGTGTTGGAGAGCAGAGATGAGATCAGACTCAGGAAGCATTGCTGAAGCGTATGACTACCCCCGTAATCCCTGCTTCAATTCACACCATCCGTCTCATTTTACAGTGGCTGATCATTTGTCTTGTATTTGCCAACCTTTTTCCCTCAGCCAAGCATGAAGTAGGCTCCGATCTGCACGTACGCAAGGAAGGTTCGGGGATGGACTCGCTTCTGTGCTCTCAAGTCAGACCTTCACATCTCTTGAGTACTATTTATTTTAGGACGCCAGAAATGTACATGCACTGTTCACATTATGACGGCGTCCAAAGTTTATGTGTATATCTTGATGATTTGACCATTGGGGTCACGGTCGGATCAGCTAATATAGAGGACAATTACTTTAGAGTTAAGAGGAAGGGAAAGGTAGTAGTAAGTAGATTTATATTTGTATGGGTTCTTAAAAGGCCATGCTGGCAAGCTGTTCGATTCAAGATTCAAGATTCAAAGGCTTTTATTGACATTCGTACATAGTTACAGTGTAGTTATGACAACGAAAATCTTAGGTCACAGGCTCCTCCAACAGTGCAACACAATAAAACTGATCAAATAGTGCAATTAAATATAGATAACATAGGTTAGAAATAGAGCAATAAGAGTCTATATACAAATAATTAGAATAAGATATATTAGATACATAATTTGTAAGTTGCAAACAGGTGAATGTTATACATGTTCAGCTGTTTAACAGTCAGATAGTTAGTGTTGGGCAAGAAGTGTGGGATTACAATTTAAAGGGGCCCTGTTATGCTAATGTTCAGGTTTCATATGTGTATTTTGTTCCTCTTTTTTGTGAGTAACAGGACTTCAGGAGTGCTTTTGTGCTGTTTTGTTTTGTATGTGTCAATCAAAGCTGCACGTCATATACAACTAATTTCCGCAAGCACTCAATAATAAGGTTATTTGGAAAACGGACATTGAATTCCAGTAATTATAGCACTAGAACTACATAAATACAAAGCTAATATATCGGAGAGTGGGACCACTTGTCGAAACAAAAGGCCTCGCTGTAGCTTGTTGCTTGGAAACAACTGTCAGTCCCATCTCATCTCTCTGCACTGTTCCTCTGAAGGTGAAGCCGATGTCTGATTTTTGCTCAGAAATTGCCTCTCTCTGTGTGTGATTAAAAAGTGTTGAAGTGGATTTTCAGTTCCATAAGTTGACTTATTTTTGTGGATAATTTCTATTTCTAAATGTATTTCCCTTTCATTTTATACAGGATGAAACAATTACTTCTTGCTTTATGCCGGAAGACCTTTGTCTTTGTGCCAGTTGCTGAGAGTATAATGACAACCTACAGAAAATGTATAAAATAAATAAATTCAAAAAAAAGAAAGTTCAATTATAATAATAGAAACATAATAGTAACAAATAATAATAATAGTATTTGCGTCAAATACTTAATTATTACTGCTAAATACCCAATTCTACCCCCTAAAAAAATTGAAAGTGAAAACTACATCTAAAGAATGAAGAAATAAAGTGAATTAACTGGATGTGTTTGATTTGAGTTGTTTTGTCATTGTTGTTAAACATATGAAATGTCATATAAAAGCATTCTGTAATTGTATTAAATTAAAAATGTACTATTGGATTGGAATTTCTGTTGATGAACGCATATCTATTGACCACCTGAACCATCTTTATTCAGAGAGATGACTCAACAGCAGCTGATGTTACAAACCAGCCGTGTCAAACATGGAAATAATGAAATCATCCATGATGAGTTGTGGCCGTGCCATGGTATCTATTTTGCTTTGTAGTATTCTCCTGGGAGTTTGAGGTTAGCTCCAAGAAATCTGCTTACTTCTCAGTAGCGTGTTACTACAATCCACGGGGGGGGTTGTTGTGCATTTGATGAATGCAGTCTGATGTGCCAGTGGTACTCTGGGATGAAAGGGGGAAGGATATCCATTCCGGTCAATCTGAGGAACAAGCAGCTTTATTTTTCATCTACAGGAAGTGGTGTCTGAATGCAGTGTGAACTTTCCAACAACCATGCACCACAACTGAGCTTTATGCATCTGCTGCTATCAGCCCACTTCTGATAATCTTTTCCTGACATCGGTGTCATCTGTACGAAATTACCAGAGTTAATTTAGCTGATTGTCTCCCCCCTCATATATTTAATAAGGATCAAAAACTACTAAAGACACGTGATAAACCATAGGAAAACTCAAAAGTAAAACTGGGCACCAGCTAGAGAATCTTACGCAGGGAAAAAGATCCAAAGTCCAGGCAAGAACTTGGTTATGTGCAGCTTTATTTAGATTATCCAAATCCAACAACAGTACAAAGACAACGATTTCCTATATTCTTTTCCTGTGGCTTTCCTTGTGTCTACTGGTAAAAAAAAACATTCCGGTGCGCTAATCCCATAGACACTTGTCTCCAATATAATCACCAGGAGCCAAAATCCCCCAGTGCCCAAACTTAAATATTACATTTCGAAGAACAACATATTTTGTAGCAGTTTTTCCACTGTGTTTGTTTAGTAATCCCCTCTGATCTGACATCGGAAAACCAAAACAAACATTGGCAGATTCCACCGTGGGGAATATCATTTATTGAGTTGTTTTTAAAGCATTGAAACAGTTTAAACAGTCAGAGATGGAAACAGAGATTGGTTTGTCTGAGTTTCTGTTTCTCCTTGAAAATGTAGGCACAATCTGTAATTTGAAGTTGGAATTGCAGCAAAGCGAGAAATGTTGATTGTTACTGAACTGAAGTGTGTTATTAGAGACCATATTAGAATAATCATAGTTTGATTTCACTGTGATCAATGTGAGAAAAGTGTCCTCCTTAGACCTCTAGGAAACACACGTTATCACTTTACAATAAGACTACCCGTATAAAGGATTCATAAAGGGTTCATAATTAAGTTATGAATTAGGTTGTAAACACTTTATTAATCATTAAGAACCATTTATAAACCAGTTCTAACATAGACATCAACGCAGGCTCACTATTTGGCAAGATGGCTAAGCCTTATATTGGCACTAGCTTACTTCGTCTTCTTCATCAGCCAACATCCTTGGTATCTGTTGTTCACTGAGTTGATTCTCCCCCCCATCCATCTTGATGTTTCTTGGCATCTCTTTAGGACCATTTATTTATGAGTTACTAACATTTATAACTGCCAAAAGGGAGCCTTCTAAAAAGTTATATTAAGCCTTAAAGTTATGCATAAATTAGGGCGTGGTCACATTGAGTAATTAAAACTGTGGGTTTTCTCTGGAAGTTTTTCCTTGTACGATGTGAGGGTCTAAGGACAGAGGGTGTCGTATTGTCATACTGATATTCTGTACAAACTGTGAAGTCCACTGAGACAAATGTAACATTTGTGATATTGGGCTATATAAATAAACATTGATTGATTGATTGATTGATTGAGTGACAGGTCTGTCCAGTGACTGCTGCTGTTAGCTTTCTGCTCTACTAGCAGCTCCGTGATGCTACAGGGGCTCTGCCTGTTCAGCTCATCCGGGGAACATAACTTGAACTCTGCCGTGTTTGTTGTGCTGGTGCCTTGTGGACTATTCTTAATGCTTATATCGGACTATTGTGACTCACTTTGGGGTTAAAACAGACGGTGCATGAATGCAGTTTTACGGTAAGTGAAATTTGAGTACTTTATTTATGTGTTGCTTATGTTTTTTAGTCAGCTAACGTTAATGAATGTTAAGGCTTGAGTTAGCATGTAGTAAGCAAGTGGTAGCTACATCTGTGCTAACGATGCTAATCGATAGAGAAGTGTTAAAATACTGTAGAACAAACGGCTTCTGTTTGAGGTTGGTATAATAAGGTCATCCTTGTAAGTTAGAGAGATATTTTATTAGGAAGGTAACTTTATGCATTGATAAGGTTAATTTAAATTTGCTATGATTGATTATGTAGACAAGCTAACGTCAAAGTAGTGTTGAAGAGCGGCCTGGTTTATGTGAAATTAACCTCACAATAAGATGTGTGTATATTACAAATATTAATGTCATATTTCAAGATGATTACTTAGATATTACAACATTTTTGGTTGAGCTGGAGTTCATTATTGAAGTTTACACATTAACGTCACAGTCATATCTGAAGAACAAACCCACACCTTGTTAATTAATTGTATAACCAAATTGGTATCAAATAAATAGTAAGCATTGGTAACGCCAATGCTGATAAAGTAAACTATTTCATTTGATTATTTGTGTCTGGGAGAAGATCTGTACCCAGTTCCTATTTTCGGCAGTTATAGACTGGGCTTTCTTGTACAAGAGAATAAAAAAAAAAAATCATCAATATGGACCATTACTGTATAATTATCCTTAAATTATGTTATACAATGCACCTAATAAACAAGTATGGCATTTTGAAACATGATGTGCAACAATGTTTACTGTAATTTGTGTGCATTTTGTTGTTAACTAAGATGATGTTATGATTTTTTTTTGTTAGTATGCACGTGGACACTTTGGACATACAAGAAGATACATAGATACATTCAATACATAGAAGGAAGAAATGGGTCTTCGGAATGATGGGAGTTAAAGACAACAGGCGGAGACTAGTGGAGAAACGATCAAGATGCCACCTTGTCCCTCTGATTAGACGGCATGTTAAGTCAGGAAGTAGCATTATTAGTGATGAGTGGAGGGCATACAGGAGAGTGCTGAGTAACATGGGGTACAACCACTACACCATAAACCACAGCAGGTGGCACCCCCAGACGGCAGTCATATCCAACATATAGAAAGAGCTTGGTCGACCGTCAAAGGAGATGTCCGTAGATTGAGAGGAAACCGTACAGAGAGTTTGTTGGAGGAACACCTCAAGGTTCTTGAATGGTCATCTTGGCTTGGCTCTGCTCACCCTGATGGACTGCTTGGACGCTTGTTCAAGGATATACACAAAGCCTTTCCAGTCTGAGTACCATTATGTCTTACCAAGTCTTTGATTTATGTCTGAGAAAAACTTTTATGTTTAAATATGTGTATCAGTCATACTAAACAGTCATTACTTTGAGTCCTAATGTGTGAATAAAATGTTTTGCTTGGCTCTTTTGCATCTTACTTTGCATTTCATGTGAAAAATGTGTATTAGGTCAGCAAAAATGTTGTAACTCATTCATAAATGGACATGTGTATTACACTTTTAAACAACGCACTCTTTCAGTTTATAAATGGTTGTAACTCATTAATAAATGGCAATGTGTTTCACACTTTACAATAAGGCTCCCTTTTACTCATTATAAATGGTAGTAACTCATTCATAAATGGTCATAAGAGATGCCAAGAAACATCAAGATGGAAGGGGGGGAACCAACTCAGTGAACCACACCAAGGACACTGGCTGATGAAGAAGATGAAGTAAACTAAGTAGGCTTAGCAGTACAGATAAATGTGGGCTCACTATTTGGCAAGCAACCGGTCACAGTTGGCCTGTTCATCTAATCTCTTATAAAAGCTTATTAATGACTTATAAAGTGTTCACAACCTAATTCATAAATGAATTATAAACTATTCGTAAACCCTTTATACGGGTAGTCTTATTGTAAAGTGGTACCAAACACACAATATATTCCATGGATCTAATTTTCATTTTGATTTCTTTTTTTCTTTGATTTGCTTTTAAAAGGCTTCACAATTTGATCCCTGATTGACCAAGATCTGTTGCTCCAGTACGGGTCCAACTCTGACTCAAACACATTTTAGATAGATGCATGATCAAATGCAACATTTAAAATAAAATGAAGGGCAAAGTCGTATTAGCTTCCTGTAATACATACATTCTCATACAAACACACATTGACATTAATTTGGTCTTGGTTTCCCCTAATGACTTATTTCATTTTCATCTTTTCTATTATATTGCATTCGTTTTTTGTGCACCTTATGTGTCTCTATTATGTATGCCTGCAATGAGGTATTTCCTAATCTAACTTGCCTCTATTGTAAAGCACTTTGGGGTTTATATGTGCTAAATATATATAATCTGATTTGACCTGACTTGACATACAATGGTTGGTCTTCTTGCCTTGTGCTTCCCGGTTACTGCCAACTGCTTAAACAAGTTAAATGTGCTGATTCATTCGAGGCCCTTACATCACATGGGCATTTCCTCATTGCTGCAAAAGGAGCCTTATCTTACGAAACAACCGCATGTATTTACTAACACAAGGAAGTATTCTTGTTTAGTGTACTGTGACCAAAAAAGATTTAGAAAAAAAAATAGAAGGAATCGGGTAAAATGCTCCCCTCTTCTGTCTGTGAGAAGCACTCCACCCTGCAGGAGAGAGGCACATTCCTCAGGAAGTTTACCCTTCGCCTCTTCCCTTCATCCCTCGGTTTCCTGCCTCCAGTGATCGTCCCTGATTACTGAGGGCTGGGTGGGCCGATAAGAGATGCTAATGAGGAGAGGAGACCCTTAGACTTTAATGGTGTGAAGCTTTTTCACACGCAGACATGAAGGAAATGGTAAAAACTGTGCTTTTTAAATTATCAATGTCAAGATTATACACAGTGTTGGAAGAAGTACTCAGTTCCCTTACTTAAGTCAAATGGTAAAGTAAAACATCCAGATTTCAAAATATTTCTTAAGTAAAGGTACAAATGTATCAGCATCAAACAATACTTAAAAGCACCAAAAGTGAAAGTATAATCTGCTGAATGTACTTCAAGTAAAAGTACTTGTTGCACAATGGATCTTTTCACTGTACTATATTATTATGGTTATTGTATTATCCTGCATTTAATACATGTAAGAGCATTTTAGTATTGTAGTTGCTCAATGTCGACCAATATTGAAATACGATGTAAATTAGTACAGTACTGCATTATATCACATATGTGTTTTGTATGTACAAAGTATCTGTGAGTGCTAAATAAATGTACTGGAGTAGTAGAATTACAAAATAGCATTAGATGGAAGTACAAATATGTCAAAAAAGTACTTAAGTACAATACTTGAGTAAATGTTGCTTTACGCCAATGAATATACATAGAAATTACCAAAAACTGTTATGTTATTTTTTGACAGTCATAAGTCAGTGAACACAGCATATTAGGTTGAAATTCCAGATAGTTTAAGAGCTCGGCACAAACTAACACAAAAACACTTTTCACTCAAGGGTCAGAGATTAGATTTTGTCTCCACTAATGTTTTAGCAGCTGCCACAAGGTCGATCAGATAGCTTGATTTTTCCCGGCAGTTTAGCTGTTTGTCTCCATCACCGTCAACACCATCCAATCCTTGTCACCACACCTGCTGCTCTGCCACCAGAGGCTGATCCAGAAGCTGCTGCTGCACTGTCTGCGGCTGACAGAAAAGCTGCCAGTCAGCGCAGACTAGTGAGAAGAAACACGTCCCAGCGCTGCAAACACTATGCGTGCAACACCAAGCAGGTGTCTCTGAGCTGCTGCTGACACACAATCACAGGCAGAATTTAATTCAAGAGATTGCAGCCTTCATCAGTGCGGCTCAATGTCTGCCTCACAACATGGGGTCTGCATTGCTTTCCCTCTCTAAATACATGCATGTAGATCAGATCAGTGGATCAGTGTTAACGCAGGGTTTCCCGACCTGCTGACCCCTGTTTATCAGGAAGGGCTGTTGCCAGAAATAGTAATGCAATGTTCACAGCGAGACAATCCACCATCTTGTTAAAATCCTGGGCTCTGACCAATAGATCACTTGATGCTAATAGTTTACAGCACTCTGAGATAACAGCAGGGGGTCATCATTGGTCAATTTTTTATACATTACTGCAATTCCTGGGAAAAAAGTAACCTGTCAGCTCATTCTTTGGATGCATTTATGCAACTCATTTGACAATGCCGTTGCTTAGAAAACACCCTTATATTTTTTCAAAATCTAATTATAACATCCCATCAATGAGTTGTCTTTTATTCATTGGACCATGAGAATAGTTAAACCCATCATATTAAATTACCAAGAAGTTGACCATGTGTCCTCAATAGGAGATGAGGTCCTCCTGATACAGTGGGCAGATATAAGATTAGGCCTAATGATATTATGAATATAAATATGATACCAAACAAATAAACTGCAACTGAAGCGGGCCCTTTTGTATTTTAAGCAGTTTTTATATTTGGACATGAAAAGATGTCTGTATCCTCCTGGATTTTGAAAAACATTTTCTGTTAAATATCACTTCAAGGGGAATTAAAAAGGAGTTATGTTGGCTGGTGATACAGGAAGCTTATACGCATCGCCACAACTTGAAATGCAAAAAGGAAATTTGCTTTCAATTTTATGCACTGTTACTCCCTGTATTTTTTTTTCTTAAACCAATTTGCTGCAATATGGTTGGAAAATCAATTAAAGGAGTCCTATTCAACGCACTCAGACATACATCCATGATCCATGATGCCGGAATAAAAAGGAGATAGACCCTGCAGTAAGTATGATGTGAACCATGACCTAAATCTGGTACGGTCAGAGGAATTCATCATCTCGTTCATCCAAAATGTTCCCTTTGTTCTCTCTATGCACTTAACTGCACAATGTCAGCAGTCTTTCGAGAGCCAGATTTCTTTCTAAACGTGCCTGCTCAGCTTCCAGAATCTCTTTTTAATATCAGAGTTTGGACTGTGCTTATGAAAATCTTTACTTTGACAAATGGGCACAATAATTAAGGCTTGAACCTCTATTGGCGTGTCCATGGAAAGTCAAGAGTGTATGCTCAGGTATGTAATGATTGGCTTTCCTTACAGAGGGATGAGATCCAGATGTGTAGTGTGTCTGCTACTGGAGAGAAAGAGGGCACTCCAGTTCTGTCTCACACACTCCAAAAAGTCGATTAATCAGCTACTCTAAAATAGTAGTCAATGCCAAACAAACCAGCAGAGAGGAAGGAAGCTGACGAACCTCTTCTAACAACCGTGTTTGATTTGTTTTTCAAAAATAAACTATCCATCAGGAACTGGGATCCATCTGCTTTGATTTGGATTAAATATACACAGACTTCTTTCGTGACTACTTTGTTCTGTTTTTTAGCAAGCTTAACGGAATATCTAATCAAAACTTGGATGTTGTTTAAAGAGTTTTTAATGGTATGCATAAGTAGACGTATTCTTTTTGTAACGTGATTATGCATGAACAACATTAAAAAACATTTTGCCATTAGAAAAGTTATTTCTACTGTCTGGTATTGAGTCACCTTAATACATCTTAACAATTAGCTGTGACACCTAGCTGGGACAGACAGACAATGCACTGACATTAACCTCAGAACAATGGACATTTAATGAAAGGTCATTTTGAGCTGAACAAAGGGCATCCAAAGGAGAACAACCTGGAAATGAGAAAAGATAAAGGTCAGGCTGCGTAATTGATGTGAAGTGGTTTCATCTCCATTAGTTCGCTCAGGAGTTAAAACATTATCAGGCTTGCGATCTCAATCTTTAAGGAGGCATTCTTGTTGTCGAAGTTGGGGTTAAAACGTAAAAGTTATTAAAGTTTCACCGTACGCATGCACCCCAAACTCGTGCGCCATCATGTGATTCTGATGTGTTTTGTCAAAACAGGGAATATATGGAACAAATCCAACAAAACAGTATGGATGTATAAAAGCCATACAAATTTTAACACAAGTGTTTCCACATGGGTGTTTTGATACTATTCTTGGAAGCGAAGTAGGCTACTTCTCAATTGACACATCTTGCCTTAAAGTCCACCAGCTTTTCCTGAGATTTTTCTGACTTCCTTTCAATTCTACAGAGGGCTTTACACTCCAAAGATAGATTTTGGTTGGAGGATCCATCCCATATCTTTGAAACATTGGATATTGCATGTGTACGAGGCTTATTTAAGTGACCACAAATCAACTAAGAGACAGACATTGATTAATTTCAAAGTTGTTGAGTTATTTGTAAACTCAAAAGACAGATTTGTCTCTAAGGATGTAACTCTCACTCTACTCAGTTCACAGGCCCTGTTAGACACTGTTCTAGTACTTGCTGGCATGCATACATGATGCTTGCTTTTCTGACCCAGTACTTCACATTATCTAACCCCAAAAAATAATTACATAGTATGTTTGCTTTTGGCTTTTTGGTCAGCAGAGATCTATTGTATGAACGCAGAGGAAAGAATGCATCACAGATTTGTCATTTATCACCAGAGCACTAACGACTCTCCGGCTGAAATAGCTTAATGGCTCTATTATTTTGGAAAATGGTCACCACATGTTTTAAGTGTGGCTACATGAATGCCAAGGCATTAGCTGTGCTAAAAATGAACATCCTGTACTCTTTAAACAAATAGTCATACATACATACATTGTTGCAGACAGATACATGAGAGATTATTATGAATCAACAGCAGTGTTTATTAAGCAGCTCGTTGTGCATTAAGTAAAACACTAACAGTTGAAATGTAAAACATGCATGTAGTGCTTGATTATTATAGTTTGCAAACACGTTAAGTTGCACAGGTAGTAAGGGATGTGGGAACGAATGAGGAAAGTGGTCGCTGTGGAATTTAAACTGTCCGTCAATTTATACAAACATCAATAAAAGAGCTTGACAAGAAGTTTGTTGAAAGCTTAACATGTCTCCCCCAAAACAAACACACACAGATGGATGATGGATGCAACTCAATATTATACAACTTTTGAGATAAGCAATGAATAATGATCAAACTTGAATGAAGCTCTGTAAATTGGTGAGTTAAAAAAGCAGGTCCTGCATATATAAAGTAATGAAACAGTGCCCCCTGCAGGAGACATTATCACAGTCAGAAAGGCAGCCAACCAGGCCTTTTATCAATTTGAAAACCAATTCAGAAAATGTGTAACCTTTGAGCTGGCTCACTGGATTTCACTCAAGTATGAAGAAGTTCTAAAAACAAATTGATTGATTGGTTGATTCTGAATATATCTGCTACATTTCTATTAAAAGATACTGGAAGACCAACAGTGTGTGTGTTTAAAAAAAAGCATGAAACTATAAAAACATGGACGTGCAGTGTGAGGAGGAATAGAACAGACCATATATGAATGTTGTGGCCCACATTTTCATATTAGAAACTAGGAGGTCTAGAGTGATGAAATATCAGTTCTGTTATCTCTATTTTACTAGAAATATTCAAGGGGGTTGACACACGGGCAGAGTTCTTGTTTCATGTGTCACTGTGTATTGAATCGTGTGTTTATTTTGTGATAAGACATCGAAACCAAATGGGATTCCTTTAACTGGAAAACAAGGTCGTAGCTCATTTCCAGTGGGGTTGCATTTAAAGTTGAACATTCCTCACTGTCTCTGCTGCAAGATTTCAAATAATGATATGAGTAGGTTTTAGTTCATATAGACAAGAAGGAAAGGATTTATTTAACCGTTTCCTACAATATATATTTATCAAAGGAAATAAATCGATAGAAAAGGCAAGGAAAGAAAATTAAAAGAAAGAGCTAGACTGAAGAATGCAAGGCAGCTCATATGCAATTTAAAATACAAATTGTGTTGATTAAACAACTTGAAACTGATTTGTTTTAATATGTCTGCAAATATCAGTACAACTAATGACAAGACTGTTGTCTGTTTATTTTGTTTTCAAGACTCTGGTCTCACACTAAAATACCCGAAAGGCATGGAGCCCTGTGAATTAGGTTTTCTGTGCCCCAGCAACTATGTCAGTGGTTGAGGTGTTCACCTTCTGCTTGCATCTAGTAGTGCAAGATAATTGTGTATTATAGTTTTTAAACAGCCTATGTTCTGTGTTTGCTCTGCTCCGTCACAGCTTTGGCTGCAGTGTAGGTGTGCTAATGGCCTCTTTATCAACAGGGATCATTACATAATTCCCTGCGAATGCATATTTGGCAGCAACATTTTTTTTAGCAGAGGAAAATGGAGACACAGATAGATAATGGGTGCTTGTTGTGTCTGCCAGCCTGAGAGCCAGCCCAGTTTAGTGATGGAGCACTTTCATACACCTTCATGACCTCGTACATCATTTTCAAGTACATTGGCCGCTGTTCCTTTTTACATATTCCCAGATGGTTTATGAAAATGTAATTTGCATATTTGCTCTTACATATGCATGTTTTGCTCCTTCGCCACTCCGCGGGGAAGCGCCTGTCTTATAAAAACACGAACAAAGAAATATGCTGCAATCCCTAGCCTTTTTAGTGTTCTTCGTTTTTGTGAGTGCAAACTTGTATTCATGCTCAACTTCAGCCGATTAAAACAATCTCACTTTCCTCTATTTAATTCCATTTCAGAATAATATATTTAATATGTTTGATTATGATTATTGATGCATTAATGTGTTTATCGAAGCTATGCAGCTAGTTTGAATTAATTTGTATACATCACATTGCATTTAGCTGACGCTTTTATCCAAAGCGACTTACAATAAGTACATTCGACCAGGAAGATACAACCTTGAAGAAAACAGAATCATATAAGTACATCAGGTTTCATAGAGTCAAACATTTCAAGTGCTACTCAACTGGCTTTAGATAAGCCAGTCCTTTATTAGTATATAAGTGCTTTGTTAGTAACTCTATCGCTCGAATTGGAGTCGAAAGAGATGAGTTATGAGTATACTGCAGGGTAACTTGAAAATGTTACTGTAGGTGTAACCAAAGTCCTTTTAAAGTGTTGTCTATATTTCACATTATTAATCCAAATCCAAAGTAACTAAAGGTATAAAATAAATGTAAAATTACACGAATTAGGCTACCTCTGAATTGTAGTGGAGTAGAAATACAAAGTGGCATAAAATGAAAATACTCAAGTAAAGTATCTCATAATTGTACATTACTTGAGTAAATATTTAGTTACTTTACACCTCTGCCAGAGGGACCAGCATGTATTAGCAGGGGACTAGCGTGGACTGACAGGAAGTTGTTGTTTCTCTGACCAATCACATGAAGAGAGGTCCAGCAGCGCAGTCCGCATTGGAGACTATCCCCATAGCATCCCCTCTGTTTGTAGCTACGTTAGCTCTGTCATTAAGTTAGTGGACCAGCCTCCACACAGCCTGCTGGACGCACAAAAGCAGTGGAGGTCTGTCTTTTTTTTTTATGCGACAAAGATTGAAAGGGCAGCAGATTAGCTAAGGTTTATTTCAGGTGGAATATATAATTGGAGATGTGTAATAAACTGCATTGGACACTTAGGACCTACCTGGCTTCCAGCCTATCAACTGACAGCTGTCACCGCACCTAGCTGCTGAGCTAGCTTTGTGCTAACAAGTGTTTTTTCCGGCTAAATTAGCCAGCCAGTGCTACTCTCGCTTCAGAGAGGAAAATAGCTGACTTCCGCATGGACGTTATATCGTATTATTTTCTCAACAGAATTTGACTCCGCCTGCTGTTCAAACCATGAGTTAGCTAAGGTGCGTCGGACCGCAGTGTTTGGAATATTTAAGGTCCAGCTAAGTAAGCTAGCATTTAGCCTCGAAGCTAGCTTTCATTCAATTTTTGAAAAACTGCTTACGCGTTAACACCAGCACAACAGCGCACCGGGACTGCTTCAATCCAAACTGTTGTTACGTTACTAGTATATTTTGGACTTGCTTTGAATAACTTCTGGAGGGGGAAATGAAGAAATTCTTTGACTCTCGTCGGGAGTTGGTGAGCTCCGGGCCTGGATCTGGAGCCGGTGGAGGAGGCGCTGGATCCGGCGGCGGAGACAGCTTCATCGGACGGGTCTTCACCATTGGACGGTATCAGGTGACCGTAGAGGAAATTATCGCTGAAGGTGAACTATGTGGCTTTCTGTTGTGTGGATTACACCCATGTCACACAAACACGCTTATCTAGATCCACAGTCTGCCCTGTACCACATTGTTTTGAGTCAATTAACATTATGTGTGGGCCTGTTTTTTGGGGGGTTATGGCCTGAATGGACTACAAACCAAATGTATATATCATACATTTACCATATGTTAATTATCAGAAAGGCAATGGTCATTCGTATTGGCACATTGCCATGACAGTTGTATTAATTGTGACCACCAAGGAAACTCTTTTAATGCTCTTTTATTGTCAGACTTTACTTTTGTGCTCTTAGTTTACTTTCTTATCCTTTCTTCTTTTGTTTAATTGCTCTATTGAAAAATGATGTAAATGTAGGAGTGGTTGGGAATATAATTGTCAGTTAATCAGATTGTATTCTGCTTGAAATACAGCACATTTTAGCTCTAGGCTGGGAGGAACCCTAATTGCACAACTGGATTTTCTACTGTTTTGTTAAGGACCAATGCCATGCTGACTCATCTGTCTGGATATTTACAGAGGGAGTAACAAATTACAAATGCAGATATTAGAAGTTTTGATGTTGGTTAAAAAGAGGGAAAGGTTATCGGGATGGGCAGACACATAAAACCTGACCTTGTGACAAACCTGGGCTTTCATAACATACCTGGGGCCTGCACTTATCTATCTTAAAACAATGTTTATTAGCTGTAGGTTAATCCCAGTCCTTGAGCTGAAGGCCGAGAAATGTTTTGCTGAAAACTGGTCTTAACCAGAACATGGTTAAACAAACGTATTGATATTGGGCGAACAAGTTTCCTATGGTCATTTGTCTGCAATGAGAGTCTGCCATGCCCTGTTAGCGAAGAGTGGCTGTTATTGAATAATAGATGAAAGAAGACTGATTAATTCATCAGTACTATAGATGGGCCCCATGTGTTTGGACACATCTTACCTTTATGAATGTGTTAGACATCCAACCGCAGTTATACCCCGCATTGACATGCCAGTGGAAACATATAGTGGAATTTGTGCAGAGTCAGTGCATCTGAATTTTCTAATCAGTTCCGAAAAAAGAAAAGTTGGAACTGCTAGAGACATTGAATTGAGAGAGGCACCACTCATCCTCATCAACCAGATTTAGCGTAGACTGTGAAAGATGCTAATTCCCTAAAATTATAGATCCTTTCACAAAATCCTAGTTGGAATGTTTTTTCTGCAGATCATATTTAATCTTGCTTTGGGAGTGGACCAACTGCTTGCAATGTGACTCCCTCCTAGTGTCACTAAGTCTATTTGTTCAGATGGTTTTGGTTTTAGTCTGGGCTATTAATTTCTGTGGGCTTTCTGCTTGATTTGGAAATTGTGTCTACTCCCTTTGTTTTTATTGTTAAACTCTGTTGCCTTTAGCTGAAATGAAGCTGTTTTACAATAAACAGACACAAGCAGTCAGAAGGACATACTGGTGGCTTTGGGCCTCGAGGTTTGTTTGGAATCTCATTATCGAAGTCCTTTTTTTAGATATTTGGGCTTCTGGCAGCTGTCTGTAATTTGTCCTCACAGAACTTTCCGAGAGACAGTTTTCTGTCTTCATCAACAAGGTGTGTTTTCTTCTGTCCATAGAGAGTTACTCACTCCTCATACCATTAGCCCTGTTCTGGAAATGTTGCATTGAATCAGTGTCCCCCCCAGTTACTGCTGGGTCATGTAACCCTGCTGCAAGCATGTTTGTTAACAACATAGTAGTTGTAAGGAAATGTGATGGTAGTTATATAACTTCCATTACACTGATGAGAACTTGTAACGGGACACTTTTACCAATCTCTGCGCTTTTCATAGCAGTGCCTGCAGGTTTACATTTGTGTGCATTTGCTTGAGCGTGGATACAGCTAGAGGGGTATAATCCTTAAAGTCAGTTACGTCACGAGGCAGTGGCTATTTGTAGTTCTACTTACAACTATTTGCTCGCACTGTCTGTCACATGCTGAGATTGAAGACCACTGCTAAAAATGTTGCTTAAGAAGGCCGCTAATCCTTTTAATTTCCTACCGGCATTTCAGATTAGGCTCTGAAGGTCATCTGTCTGAACTCTGACGTACCACACACAAACACATTCACAAGCGTGTTTCATGTGTTCATCATGACCAGTGTTTCCGCCATACCAGGGCTGAGAGGGCGTCCACCCCGAGAGCGGGGGGTGTGACGTTGTGTCACGTGACTTGAATTTTGAATTGAGCCGTCCCTTAAGTTATAGATACTATCTCTTTACGTATTAGTGATGGGAATTCCTTTTGCTCGGCACCAAGAAGAGCCGGCTATTTCGGCTCCTAAACGGCTCGCAGTTCACGCACGTGCTCCACTAGCACCCCCCGTCAAGGCTCTCCGGCAGGACACTTTCCGTCACAGGAACACGCTTTGCTGGCGGCGAAAATAATCCCACCAGACTCCTTTGCCCCTTGTCCTTTTTCCTTTTCGTAATTTCAAGCGATAAAAACTCGATATTCTCTCGAATTATTATTTTTTTTGGACGCCCTCGGCTCGAGTTCAGGGCGTTCCGAGCTGAATAAGGGCGTCAAATAGCAGCAAGACGCCCCCCCCTGGCGGAAACGCTGTTCATGACGTCTCTTTATTCTAATTCACGATAGGCTGTAATACCTCATTCACACCAACGGTGTTTCAGGGCAGGTTCGGAGCTGCAGCTTGAAAAGCACCAGGTTTTCCTGTTCACACCGCAGCGGAGCAGCCTCTTAGCTCCGGAATCCGGTTCGTTTCAAGCACCAAAAAATTGTCCGGCCAGAGCAAAAGCACCACATACGTCACGCTTACGTCGAGGCGGGGGCAGGGGCGGGATCAACTCCTGAACAACAACAAAAAGCCCGCGTTTTATCCAGTTTGTACACAACGATGGAGAAACTTAACAAGCAGCAGTGGTCCACTGAAGAGACCAGCTACCTGCTGGGACTCTGGTCTCCCGAAGAGGTACAGAGGAAGCTGGAGCACAGTCGGCCATTGTTGTTGTTGTCGGTGTCAGCTGTGAGTGGTTTCCGCGCGGTTTGGCTTTATGAAGCAGGCACGCAAACGGTTCCGTCACGACGCAAACGATGACGCAATGACGCAGCACCAGTCGGACTCTGGGCAGTGTGAAAAGAGCCTGAGCTAAACCGCAGAACCGGTTCTGAACCTGAAAAGCTCTAGCACGGAGCTTGAACCGGAGTTGCGTTGGTGTGAATGAGGTATCTGTTAGTTTGATAGTGTCCTAATACTGTGTCTTAATAACACTAACCGCTCAGCCAAGTGCTCAGACACTAACATGTCTGTTGGTGCAGCTCTGTGTTGCACATTTTTGCACTTCATTGTGAATTTTTCAGTATTGAGTTTATAGCTGATGACATAAGTGAAATTGTGAGGTGTGTTGTCATCAATGCTGAACCAGCTCCACCCTGTTCCAAACAAAATATAACACTGAACAAACATGATTTGAATTGTAGTGTGAGGATTGTTGCATTAAATGAATCATTTAGGCAAGCCTGTTAGAATGTTTTTAAGTGAGAATTTGTTGACTCTTATCATCTTTTTGTGCTCTGTGCATTTATTTAATGATACAGCTCATAGTCCCAAGGCAGTCCTTTTCAAATGTCATCCAGACCATTCACATGGAGCTGCGTTGGGTTTAGTATTGCAATCCGGATGAGTCAGCCCAGTGCATGGCATTAACACAAGCTGTGAACAGAAGAGCTGCACTAACACAACAACCTGCTACTTAAAAAGAAGAGATAACAAAATGCAAGCGGAAGCCAGTTCATATCTGCAATCCAGTGAAGACAATAGATTATCCCACATTTCACATTCCAGTTTGGTGCAGTCTGTAGAAAAACCTGAAATGTAAGCTTCATTGGTAAAAGCTTTCTCCTTGTGACTTGACCGGTATAGTTACTCATATCTGTTGACGTGTCCTTTATTAATTTGTGTGGTTGCTGGTTGCTGGAGGATACATACAGCTGTCATGTAGTTTCCCCCATGTGTCAGCATCACTGCGAGCAAAGGTGGGATGATTAATTCTCTCACTTCCTGTATCCTCTGTCAGTTGTGTCTTCTTCTTGCATTATTCTCTTCAGTGCTGCTGCTGACTCACACAGTCAGGGCCGGCCCTTGGCATAGGCAGTATAGGCGAATGCTAAGGGCGCTCAACCCATCGGGGGTGCCAACATTTTTTATTTCATAGCAACACAATTTCCCGATTTTGGATCAACAAAGTACATCTTATTATAGTATAGTATAGTTAGTATTCGTTTATTTGTCCCCGAGGGGAAAATGGGTTGCAGGCTTGCAGCACATCACAAAGGCATTTAAAAAAAGATAAGACAATACCTCACTGACAACAACATAGACACAGATTAAAACAAACAGACTGTATCTTATACTAACAGAACTATGCCTATATTGCGTACAGCGCCCATAAACTATGGCGCACCCCCCCCGCCCCCAAATCAAGTTGAACTGCCCCAGCCCCATTCCCAGTAAAAACCAGAGGTTTATGTGAAATAGTTCTTTTTAAAAATAATGGTTTTAGTGTGCAATTATAGGTTTTAATTTTGTATTTTTGTTAATTTAAAATAAATCAAACTACCAAATAACGTATACAGCTTCTGTGTGCTTTTATTAACATTGGAATTTACTGTGTAAGCGGCGGCGGGGGGGAGAGCTTTAGAGAGCTCTCCTGAAAGACTGAGCGGCTCTGATATCCTCAGTCAGTGAGGTAAAGGCACACCTTTATATGATCATTATAGTTGTACAAAAATAAGAGAATAAATGAAAAACAGCTCAAATCTGGCCTAGGGCAGCAAATTGGTCAGGGCCGGCCCACAGTGCTGTACACCTCGTACCAATCTCCGCCTGCCTGTCTACCATTCATTTATTTCTCACCGTTTTTTTTTCCCCGTTAATCACTCCCTACCAACCTTGGCACTATAATAACATGAAATCCATGTCTTAGTTAGGGTTGCAAGATTCCGGGAATATTCAAAGATGGAAACTTTACATTGGAATTTATGGGAATAAACTGGGAATTTTCTAAATTGAAGGTTGGCTCGTCATAGGGAACTTAAATATAGTTTGGGGAAAGTATATTTTAGCATAATTTTGACTAAAACAAACAGATGCCATTCAAGTATCCTTGAATATCCATGCCATTCCTCAATCACATGCACATAGCAAACTGCTTACTGCATGGCTATTGAGACCACACCCCCTACAGGCACTGTGCTTTCCTCCATCACATGCACACATGATTTCTTGAAGTAATATTTAACTCAACATTCATGTTTTTGTTCTTCAATGAAACAAATGATTGTTCAATAAAAATAATTAAAACTTGTTCTGTTGTACTTACAAATAAATCTGTTGAAATGTCATCTTTTTTAATTGTATCATTTTGCATGGATGTTTGCTTATGACAAAACAAAATGTTTATATGTATGCTTGGATATGATACAATTCAATTACATGACCCTCAATTCCCAGTTAGTTCCCATTAATTCCCATGGAAAGTTTCCAATATGGAATATTTCCCAAATTCCCCAGCTTAATTTCCCATGGAAATTTACCGGAAATGTTCCACCCCTTTGCAACCCTAGTCTTAGTTAAGGATAATCCTATTCCTTAATTCCATCAATCGGCCCCATTAGCTACCAGGATCAAAATATGTCAGGGTTTGACAGAGTACTGCTGGGGGACGTTTTGAGACGCTCTCAAAAAAGAAACATGTAGCCGTTAGAATCAGTATTTGACACACAATAGTTTTTTTATATTACTTATACTTTTGGAGAACTACTGAATATCTGCAACAGACAGGGACCGTAGTGATAATTTAAAACAACCAGTTTCACTTAAAGAACTGTCTCCATGTATTTACTTGCTCCTCCTATAGCTACAAATAAAAATAACACAGTGCAATAGGACATCTTTAACAAGTTATTCTCGACTACAGTGTATTTAGGTGGTGTTTTTCTTCAGAAAATATACATTTCTTTGTTCTAATGTCTCCTTCTCCATCTCTCCATTCATTTGCAGGAGGTTTTGCCATAGTTTTTCTGGTGCGGACTCATCAAGGCGTACGTTGTGCACTCAAACGGATGTATGTTAACAATGACAATGATCTGCAAGTCTGTCAACTTGAGATTCAGATCATGGTGAGTAACACGCACCAGTATATTTGTATTTTCTGACACTACTTGTAGATGGTCATGTAGGAGCAGATTGTGTTATTGTGTGTTTATGTGAACCTGTTATAGATTAAAAGTAGTGTAACACAAACAGTTGAAAGAGTTTTCATTGAAATACTTTCTGAAATCTGTGGTCTGAATGTGACCAAGCCCTAAATGCTTTAAGACCTATGCACCTTAAGTAGAAACACTTTATCTGAGACAACTCTTTGACCCAGGAATAGTGATAGTAACAGAAGCGAGCTCAAGGGTTGTATTGTAATGCAATAAGCTCCCTTGGAAGTTAATCTACTCACTGCAGACCGTACTGTAAGTGACACTAACTCAGTTCCTCAGCTCCTGCAGCCACACCCTGGGTGGCATGACTATCGCTGGATGGTTATCATCATAACGTCCGGACCTTTGGCATAGAATCAGCAACTCTGTTAAAAATAGACTAAATATCTATAAACATGGGTGTTTTCTTTGTTATTTACTTACCCAAATGTTTCAAAGCCGGTAGAATGTATGATTATGTTGTATCCAAATGGTCTGTCACTGTTGCTTTCTCTGTACACAGAGGGACCTAGTGGGCAACAAAAACATAGTTGGTTTCCTGGACTCCAGCATTACAGCAGTTGGAGCTGGCGATGTTTGGGAAGTCCTAATCTTAATGGACTTCTGTCGAGGTAAATACACCCCCCCCCCCCCCATGTCTTTCTGTCTCTATTGAACTCAAAGCTCCATTACCCTCAGCTTCATACAGATTACTGTTCAGTTCGATGCAAATATTTAGACAACAGCTGTCTATAGTCAATATAAAGTCTGTTTAATTCAATACGCTGCTGAGTGGTGTTATTTATAGAATGTATAAATATTTACATCACCGTCTAGTTTCTGAATCGAATATATCTTGTGCTCGTAACATAACATCTATTCCATTCAAACAAACTTTCCATAAAACCCACCATGTTAATGCAGTGTTGAATTTACAGTAATTAAACAATTCTTGCATCTTCTTTACAATATTTTTCAGTTTTAAAGTGTCTCAAGAATTGATTGAAAAAGAACGGTGTAAGCTGTATCTCTCACTGATTGAAATAGTAAAAAAAAAAACTGGTAAAATGTAGTAAGTCAAATTTATAAAATGACACATTAAAGTTATTCATTATACCTTAGTTGACTGTATCTGTTCTATGCAGGCGGGCAGGTGGTTAACCTAATGAACCAGCGGCTGCAGACGGGCTTCACTGAGGCCGAGGTGCTTCAGATCTTTTGTGACACGTGCGAGGCGCTCGCTCGTCTCCACCAGTGCAATACTCCAATCGTCCATCGAGATCTTAAGGCAAGTCTAATTCACTTTATAGAATGCTTCTGACGGCATAAGGATAGTTAATTGGTCATTATTTGGAAGAACTGTTATGTGAGGTCTTTTCATGCACTATAAGTTCTGACAGGTCTCTTTTTGTCTTATTCATGCAGGTGGAAAATATCCTTCTGCACGACCGGGGACATTATGTGCTCTGTGATTTTGGAAGTGCCACCAACCGCTTCCAAAACCCTCAGACAGAGGGGGTGCCAGTGGTGGAGGAGGAAATCAAAAAGTGGGTTATTTGGGCTCTTTACTCTTATGATCCTTTCTCTGCTTAAAAAAAATACAAAGCTCATTAGTGTTCTTTAAACCAGGTACACTACTCTGTCATACCGCGCTCCAGAGATGGTCAACCTCTACGCTGGAATGATTATCACTACAAAGGCTGACATTTGGGTGAGAAAGCTGTGTTTATTATCACTCTGCCACATAGCTTAATTCACCATGACAGTGACATCAGTGTTTCCCACAGAATTTGATTCTATTAGTGGGGGCACCGCACCTCACCCCCCGGCAAGAAAAGCCAAAGGCCCCTTAACCTATTCGGGTGGCCCACGCATCCACCCCCCCCTCAAATAAGAAAATACATGCGAGTTCATGGCTACTGTAGACCAGGGGTTCCCAAAGTGGGGGTCGCGACCCCGAGTGGGGGTCGCGAGATGATTACAAAATAAAAATGGAAAATAAAAAATAAAAAAGTTATAAAAAAAAAATTGATGATTTTTTTTAATAATTTTTTTTTTTAAATTATTATTAATAATAACATTTGCATAGACATTTTCAGGGGCGGACTAGCCATCTTTATAATTTCCCCGCAACGAGGCTCCCCCTTTGATAATCCACTTAACCAATAAAAAACATCCACCTAACTCCACAAATATCCAAACACAATAGGCCTGGGGTGGGGCAGTAGTGATAGTAGTGAGACAATAATGACACTCCCGCGAGAGTGTGGGGTTTATTCTCCCAAAAATATAATTTACAATTTAGGCATTTAGCAGACGCCTTATTCCAAAGATTTACAATGACCAATTACAGGGACATTCTCCCTGGAGTAACTGAGGGCTAAGTGCCTTACTCAAGGGCACACTAGTAGTGGTGTTCCAGGCGGGATTTGAACTCGCTACCTTCCGGCCTTCCGATCATCATTAGAGTAGACCACCAACATTTAAAAAAAGAAAAGATTATTATTATTATTTTCCATTTGTGGCGGACGATATTTAATTGTTGCGGCCCGCCACAAATAAATCAATGTATGGGAAACACTGGACATGTAACCTTACATTTACATAAAGTGACTTGATTTTCTTGTCTATACAGGCCATGGGTTGTCTACTCTACAAGCTGTGCTACTTCACGGTTCCTTTCGGGGAGAGCCAGGTGGCTATCTGTGATGGAAGTTTCACTATTCCAGACAACTCCCGCTATTCCCAGGACATGCACTGTCTCATCAGTGAGTAACCTTGATCGTCACAATAAACACACGCCCTACTTTCAGCCTATGCATCCTGTATGTGAGCAGTAACTGTAGGTTTGGATGTTTTTTTTTAAACAAACTTGCTTTGTTATTGATTTCTCAGGATACATGCTGGAACCTGACCCAGATAAGAGACCAGACATCTACCAAATATCCTACTTCGCCTTTAAACTGGCTAGACGAGAGTGTCCAGTCCCAAATGTACATGTAAGTCACCATGGCAAGAGCAATGCCAGCATTTTTAGATGATGATATTCTGTAGGGTTAGTATTATATATTAACACAGCTATTATTTTAATAACCATATAGGACTTCTTATGTATCTCACATGAAGTGGTTTCAGTGTCCTTGCTGCTTTCTAAGAAAAGTTATCTAGGAAGTAATAATATTAAAGGGAAGGGATGCTTTGTAGCGTTTGCCAGTTGGCTGCCATCCATCCATCATACCCTTTTTTCTAAAGTATTTCAAAGTAACACAGCAACATGTCAGCCAAATTCTGAATTCACCTTTTTAAATGGTATTAAACTTGGCAGTAATGGTGCGGACGTTTCAAATCAATACTGGATTGTATCTTTAACACTCAAAATCTTTCCTAATACCCCAAGCAATTTAAGAAATGCGATTACCTTCGATTTAATGCAACAATTCAAATCCTCTTACTCTTGTAGAATTCCCCGATTCCCGCAAAACTTCCCGAGCCCATCAGAGCCAGTGACGCAGTGGCCAAAAAGAGTCATATCAAAGCCAGGTAAGATAAGACACACACACAATACAAGGTTTGGGAAGTATTTAAAGGTCACCTATTCTGCAAAATCCAAATGTTCATGTCTCTTCTACATCAACATGTGTCCCCTCTGTGTGAAGAGACTCTGAAAGTTTAAGGAACAAAGATTCTCTCTCTTTTAGTCCTGATCCATTTATATAAAAACCTGTCTGAAAATGAGCTGATCAGATTTTGGCCACTTTATGATGTCATAACAATTTTTTGGCTTGTGTAAACATTAGCCAATCACCAACCAAGGTAACCCCCCCCCACCCCCCACCTTATCACCTGAATCTCCTCCTAGAGCACCATTGTGTTCTTTTTAACCAAATATCTCTCAGAGGGGCGTGGGGAGGGGCTCCTTATTTTCATCTAAAGTAACAGACAGAGAATCAGCACTTTTGAAACAGGGCTGAAACAGAGGGGATTATGGGATGCTGCCATGATCTGTTTGGTATTTGGAGCCAAACACCTCAGTGACATGTTTTGTATATATCTGAGAACTATAATATATTGAGGAAAAACAGTATAATAGGGGACCTTTTTAAGTTTTATTTTTTGGGGAAAAAATGTTTACATTTCTCGTCACATTTCTCTTTCCCTTCAGGCTCTCAGACCCCACTCCTACCTTGGAAACCTCAATCGCACCTCGCCAACGACCCAAAGCTGGCCAGGCTCAACCTCAGCCAATATCATGCATCCTCCCCATCCAGCCAGCTCTCACCCCCCGCAAGAGACCCAATGTGGCCTCTGGAGCCCCCCAGGCCATAGGTAGGATCTGTGATACCTCTGTGTGTTATCACCATTCATACTACATAAAGGGGCCCTGTGTTAATGGAGACAGTTATCCTTGACTCAGTGACATCTTGTATTGAACTCGGCACAGTAAAATGCTCATTCCCATTATGGGCTTGTATTCCCAGTGGTTCAATTAGCTCGTTCTTGTAAGGCAGGGGTGTCAAACTCAATTTCATCAAGGGCCACATCAGCATTATGGTTGCACTCAAAGGGCCGGTTGTAACTTTAAGACTTTATAAATATTTAATATACATAAAATAATGTATTATATTACATGATTGCCTCTGCATTGGATTATTATCAGATAGGGTAATAACTTCATAATTAACTACGTCTGAAAGAAGAAGTCTTGGGCAAATAATTACAAGTCTCTTCAGTGAGCATGTCACAAAATGATTTAAAAGGAAAAGCAAAATTCTGAAAAAAATCAAAATCCCAAAGAAAAGTGACAGTTTGAAAAGAAAGTAACATTTTGAAAAAAAGAACAATTCTGAGAAAAAGGCTCATTTTGAAGAAAAAGTCAAATTCTGAGAAAAAGGGAAACATGTAGTTTATGGGCAATGTGCTTCTGTAAATCGCCATGTAACCATATAACAAACATATTATATTCTTTGCAAGCTCTTTTGGGGCCACAGAAAATGAAGTCACGGGCCAGATTTGGCCCCCGGGCCTTGAGTTTGACAGCCCTGTTTAATTAACTTTTTATGAGTCATTTGACATTTACACTTTTACATATCCATTACTGAGTGTCACACTCACAAAGACAGCATAGACTGTGGAGTAATTTCACATTAATTACTGCAGCACTGGGTACTCTTCTCAAAGGAAATAATGTGTGTAATTTATGTGTGAAATACTATGTCAAAGAGAAATCAAAACACTATTGAGCTAAATATTTTATGCTTAATACATTTGTTAAGTTTGTGAGTATTATTTTGTTTTGTTTTTAGAGGAAAGTGGATATTCGGCCAAAAATATTACCATTTATTAAAATAATTTCTAATTGGAGGGTCTTGTTTTTTTACATTTCAAGATTCGCCAAACACTTAAATCCCTTTTTTATTTTCACATCATTTCAAGTGTTGGTGTACTTGCCAAATGGATGAAAACAAGAACACGATTCTTCAGGGCCCAGATAAAAGGGTTCCATCTTCAAAATAAAATCTTAGTAGATAGTTCAATCAATCAATGTTTATGTATATAGCCCAATATCACAAATGTTACAGTTTGTACAGAAGATGAATATGACACCCTCTGTCCTCGGACCCTCACATTGTACAAAAAAAAACTTCCAAAGAAACCTCGAAGAGAGCAACAGAGGAGGGTCCCTCTCTCAGGACGGACAGACGTGCAAAAGATGCCATGTGTAAATTGAAAAGATAATACATTTACTTCTACGTTATTCTCATTCTCCTTGTCTTATCCCTTCCAGGTGTTGGTATCAATGTCCCTCCTCCAGCTGCAGCCGCTGTCCAAGCAGCTCAACAGACTCCTGCTGCCCCTCAGACCCCTCCGACCGCCAACATGCAGCCGCAGGCGACCCCTCAGCACCAGCAGCTCCTCATGAAGCAACAGCAAGCCGCTGCCTTCCTGAGTCCACAGAGCAACCAGCAGGTAGGCGTCCGGGCAGAGCAGTAGTGTAAATACGCTTTGGCCACATTGAGTGTGCTCAAACATCTCACAGGGAAACGGATGGACGGTGTGTTGCGATGCTTTCTACATGTGGTGAAACTTTCTCGAGCAAATTAGGCTTATTTCCAAACTAGAAAAACAGCATCCGTGCCATTCCGAGGATTTTAAGCAAATAGCTCCAGGTAAAATGTTTGTAACTAATGTAGGGAGAGATGTTCCTTTATTCAGGCAATGCTGCTTCCTGTAGCACAGGGGTGTCAAACTCAATTTCATCGAGGGCCACATCAGCATTATGGTTGCACTCAAAGGGCCGGTTGTAACTTTAAGACTTTATAAATATACATATATAAATATTTAATATATATAAAATAATGTATTATATTACATGATTGCCTCTGCATTGGATTATTATCAGATAGGGTAATAACTTCATAATTAATTACGTCTGAAAGAAGAAGTCTAGGGCAAATAATTACAAGTCTCTTCATTTAGAATGTCACAAAATGACTTAAAAAGAAAAGCAAAATTCTGATTTTGAAAAAAAGGCACATTTTGAAGAAAAAGTCAAATTCTGAGAAAAAGGGCATATCTGAGATGCATTGTGGGACATGTAGTTTATGGGCAACGTGCTTCTGTAAATCTCCATGTAACCGTATAACAAACATATTATATTCTTTGCAAGCTCTTGTGGGGCCACAGAAAATGAAGTCACGGGCCGGATTTGGCCCCCGGGCCTTGAGTTTGACACCCCTGCTGTAGCACATCCATGCTTGATTTTCAACTATGTCTCTGAAAAGGTGTAATTTTGCACAATATTTACAGGTAGAGCACATTCATTCTTCCTCTTCCTAGAGAGATATCTGTGGTTAAAAAAAGCCTGTGTGTAGACCTTGTTTAACTACTCCTGCTCTAATTCAAAAATATCACTATTCATGCAAAAGAAAAGCAATATGATACAACAACACACAGTTTCTTCTATTGAACTGAATTAATCTTAAACATACAAACACATGCAGAAGGCCCGCTCGCCCAGGGTATCTTTTTATCTCATGGTTCAGACTGTAATATCCAGCTACCATGATTTATTTGTAATTTAAGTGTCCAGGAATGGACCGTGACCCCTTCTAATTCTTACCTTCTGTTATTATTTGTTGGCCTTAGCTCGCTCTGTAAGCTATTTTGAAATGTATTCTTCAAAAAATGGTTGGTATATTAAAATCTAACATAATTACAATACTATTTATCCCTGGTTTGTTCGGATAGAATCTATGCTTTTAAGGCTCAAACACCTAAATGTTGGGAATGAATCTCTCCTCACCCTCCCTTCCCCATGTCTATCTCTCGCTGTCTGTCTCCCTCTTTCTCATTTCATTTCCATTGTACTGTCAAACAGGTCGAACATAAATACTATGCTTTAGGAGGCTGCACTTGCCAACTAACTATAAATCATGACAAACTGGGCCTTCCTCATGCTCGGCTGTGTGATGTTCCTATGTAGCATCACCTGGCGCAGAGCGTCCAGCAGCAGCAGCACGCAGCGTCTCAGGCGTTCACCCTGCTGCAGTCCAAAGCTCAGCCAGTTCCTCCTGTTATTGCCCTGCAACACCAGCAGCAGCAACATGTAGCTCCTGTCCATGAACCCACAGCTTCTCATCTGACCCCGATCCCAGAGTCTGCAGCGGCTGGTCCCTCAGCGGACCCAGAGGTTGGGGTAAAATCCTTCTCCTGATGCCGTCTGCTGCTCTTTTGTGCCGCGGAGATGATTACCAGCTCGTGTCTTTCACATCCTTACTCTTACTTTTAGGGATGTCCCGATCACCTTTTTTTGCTCCCGATCCGATTCCGATCATTTGATTTTGACAATTTGCCGATACCGATTTTTCCCGATCCGATCTTTATGCAATGCGTTAAGAGAAAAAAAAGAAAAAAAGCATTCAAGTTGTCCCTTAAGGTTATTTTTTTATTTAAATTGGATATTCTATCCAACATGGATATAGCTTCTTTTTTTCACAGCAGCATTGGATCAGATCAGTTGTGCAGCATTGGATCAAAACAAAATAAAGCTTTCAGTACTCGTTAGCTTACTGCTACAATTAGACACTGCACCCTGCCCACTCCGTTGCCAGATTTGAGAGAAATAAGCAACCAGGTCTATGAAAACAAGCCCCAGAGAAGCAACACATACATGATGTTTTATCATTTGAAACCAAAACTAAGGCCTCAGGATGACTTTAACACTTGAACATGGTCATTTTTGTTTTGTAACATTGAATAAACATTTTTTTAAAAGTATTTTCCAAAAAAAAAAAAAGATATCCCGATCCACGATTTTTTTCTACCGATTCCGATCTTTTGAAAATCGCGTGATCGGCTCCGATCCCCGATCACGTGATCGGATTGGGACATCTCTACTTACTTTCCCTCTTCTTGGGCACAGGGAAGGCCAGAATACTCTCATATGGAAAATATTGAATGTTTTTGTGGTGTGGCTCGAAAGGCTTTCATTATTGCTATGTTGGAAATACTTAATTGCTTCAGTTTCAAATCACGTGATAACCAAATCAGTATGTGCTCGTCTTGCTTCGCTCAACTATCTAAATGTGGTTATTTTGTATTACTTTGTCGTCCTTCTCAATGTGTGTTGCCTGTACTCTTTGATGAGATGTTTTTATACAGTCTATGTATGGAAACAGTTTCCCCTCTTTTTGTTGTGGTGGTGGTTTTCTTGGAATCTATAATCAATCTTCTTTTGCAGATTTGATTTCCCAGTGGACCTTGCTTGCCTGGTTGTGTATGTTTCAGGCTCTGATCTGTTTGTTCTGTTCTTGTGCGCTAAACAGAAATTCTCTCCGTTGGCATCAAGGATATTTCATCTCATATTCCCCCATCTGTTTCTTGTTTACTTTATAGACGGCCGGCCGGTTGATTCACAAAGTGGGCTCCCTGACACCCCCCTCGTCGCCAAAGATGGCCCCTAAGAGCGGCCACCGACGCATATTGAGCGATGTCACTCACAGCGCCGTGTTCGGGGTCCCAGTCAGCAAGTCCACCCAGCTCCTGCAGGCGGCCGCAGCTGAGGCCAGTCTCAACAAGTCCAAGTGAGCAGAAAGAAGTCCCTTCAGTGATCTGAGGATGAACTGTCCTTTCATTGCACTGACTGAGTGAGCTGAAAGGGGGAATAGACGGTCCATTCATTTGACATGACGAAGGATAAACAACCCTTTTACTTCCTACGGCCTCCAGCTTAGGAAGAATCACTCAATTGAGTCTTTAAATAGCTCTGCTCACTCTCTAGTAGGGCTGCTCGATACATCGTATTTTAATCGCGATTAGGATTATGGCTTGCAGCGATTACGAAAACAACGTAATCGAAATAAAACGATTTTTTTTTTTTATTATTACTTTTTTTTTTTTTTTTATAATAATTTTTTTTTTTGTTGGGGTTTTTCAGTTGAATTATACTTAAAGTTCAGGGTAATCAACTGTTAAAATCATACTGTTCACATTTTTTTTCTCCAATAAATGGATGTTTTCAAAGTCAATGAATAATCGCATCTAATAATCGCAATTACAATTATTGACCCAAATAATCGAGATTATGATTTTTGCCATAATCGAGCAGCCCTACTCTCTAGTATTTGCATACATCAGTAAGCCAGTGTCCACATCACATTTCCCTGTGCAACATGTTTACGTTTACTCCTCTGTGCACTGCAGATCAGCCAGCACGACTCCCTCCGGCTCCCCCTGCTCGTCCCAGCAGAGCGTCTATCATCCAGGTGATTCTGACGCCAAACCCACCCCAACTGCAGCCAACAATCAGCCCAGCTGGAACCCCTTTGGGGACGATAACTTCTCCAAGCTCACAGCAGAGGAGCTGCTCAACAAAGACTTTGCAAAGCTAGCCGAGAGTAAGTGCAACTCGTTCAGTGCGACTTCACACCGGTACATATTGGTGTGGTCTAAAGATAATCACTTGTTTGTTGTCTGCTTGTTCACAGCTGCTGCGCCAGGAGAGAAGGTCACGGGCTCCAATGAAAGTCTCATATCCGGGATCAATGCTTTTCCTGGTAAGTCTTTGCCTAATTCTTTCCTGGATGCCGTCTCACTCGGTCATCAAGCGGACATTAAGAGTGGAAGAGCCCTTCTTTCTTTATTGTGACTTCTTTGTGTTGCTGTCCTTGCGGATGTCTACATTTGTCATGAAAGTAAAAACATTAGCATATGGCTTCTTACCCCCTAGTCCCCACCTGCTTTCTCTTTTCTGTTGTTCATGCTTTCACGTTCCCTCATTTGTTCTTCATCTTTACTCACTGTGCAATGTAAAGCTGAACGACCGTCAGACATCATGAGTGCAGGTTCAGCGGTGTTGACAGTCCCGGACTCTTTTAATCCCCTCTCCCTCTCTGACACCGCAGGTAAATCTCCTACATCACACAAACAAGTCGTGGCTTTTTGATATTCTCAGACCTTAAATAAATATATTCTTAGAGCTCATGATTAATTTTTCTTATTTACTGAAGTAGTTTCCTGGATATCACACTTCCCGGAGGTTAGTTTATGAGTGCTAGTTGTGTGGTTTGGATTTGTACCCAGTCCTATCTTGTTGACATAGCATCCAGCCTCACAGTGGCTCCTTGTCAGCACCATGAATACAGGCCAAAGCCGAGGCTGCAGCTCAAACGCATCTCAATTGCAAATCTGTGCTTTGGCTGTTGCTTGGTAACGCAAAGGACAAATTCACCTTTGTTAATTGGATTGCTTTACTGCTGGTGGAAGCTGCTTAACAGTGCGACAAAGACTGAGAGAAAGTTAAGCATGCTGCCTTGTTAAAGTGATGATCTAAGCTTTTTACGTTGTCCTCTGTTTAGCCCTTTAGTCCTTTTGGAAGTGCATTCTTCTTCACTGTGCAACCTCCTTTTTGTATTTACTGTTTAAAGCCACAACTGAGAGGATGAAAATGTCGAGGCTATTACATAATGAGGGTGCGGTTAATCTTCTCCACCCAGACTAAGCTGGATGCACACAAACACAGTCTGACTCTTGCTAATGGAGCAGAGTGGGATTAATGAGCGGCGGTTTCCATAACTACTAGGGATGTAACGATACTTAAAACTCACGGTTCGATAATATCGCGATAACAAGTCCACGGTACGATATTTATCGCGATATTGAAGAATAAAGAAAAAATGTATTGACTTTTTTTTGTTTTTACTTGAAATAATGTTCTTTTTTTTAAATAATCAATCTAATTTGTACAGCATTTTAGTAGGATTGTAGTATTTTAAAGTGAAAAAAACTCTCTTGCTTGGTACTGATGTTGCTGGGACAGAGAGATATGCTTTGGCCATGGGAGACAGCAGTGGGTCAAACTGCATTGTCTCTCCACCACTTCAAAAACAATACAGTTTTTGCCAAGAAGTTGAGGCTTATTGACAGGGCGAGATATAAATATACTGTTGGTACTTGTCTCTAGGTATGTACATGTAGCCCTGTAAATACCATGTCCTTTTGTGTTATCTGTTGTTTTATGTTCATGTTGTAACCTACTTGCTGCCATGTTGGACAGGTCTCCCTTGAAAAAGAGATCACCAGGACCACCTGGTTAAATAAAGGTTTAAAAAAAAAAACCGCAATAGATTTTCTCAGTCTCACGACGATATAGAGACACTTATTTATCGCGATATTCGATATATCGTTACATCCCTAATAACTACTCTTCGGTATTAAATAATAAAGCATATTTTACAGACATTTTAATATAAATATGTTTCATATTGACTTTAATTGGAATTAGCTTTTTGGCATTACGGATTTCTAAAAGATTTTAATAAGTGTTGGCCTCTTTCCAATAGTGCAGGGGGCAAAGGGTCACATCTGCTGTGCCATTATCTGAGCCAACACATTCCTTGCCCACCCCCCCCCTCCCTCCCTCCACCACATTTGTCCCATAGCAGCTTCCTGTAAGTATGGCCTGCGGTGAAAAGCCAGTCTTTTGTCATGTCATGCATGGACTGTATTTCCGGGTGATTAATTCACATATATATTAATATGAGTGGAGTGCGTCATTTTACAGCAACAGTCCAAAAAATGAGTTGAGAGGGTTTGCATGCGTGGACAGTGACGTGGCGTTGTGGCAATCTAAGACCGATGTGAAGAAACTCACTGAATGCTGTGGCTTGTTTTGTATAATGACATGTTTTGAAGTTTTGACTGCAGGAGCGGGAACACTTTCTTTGCACCATACCTCTATTAGGAAAAGCTCGTTTTCCATTTGAGTTGAATCTCACAGAACTTACAGGTCTTGGAGTGTACGGCTGTGGACAGCAGATCTTAACAACTAACAAATAACACAATAATTGTACTGTTGCATTATGGGTTTAGTCATGTAACTCTCCAAATGACATTTAGATCATATGTTGGTCTTTGCAGTCATCATCCATAATAATATTTTGTTTCTTTGTGCCTCCTAACCATATTCATTCGCTAACAATGTATGCCATGTAGGCTTGTGGAAGTCTACAACACTTCACACATTGGACAACTTTATTTATCTTTATTCATTTTGTCATTTTTAATATTCTCCCAGAGTCTCATCTTTAGTTTTTTTCACTGCATTCTTATTTTTATGAAATCTTTTCTCATCGCCTTTCTCTCTCTTGCCTTCTGTCCTGTCCATCACGTCTCTCTGCCTTTGCTCCCGGCTGCTCACAGAGAAGCTTATTGAGGGTCTGAAGTCCCCTGAATCTTCTCTGCTGCTCGCCGACCTCCTAACTCCAGCCAACCCCTTCAATAGTTATTCAGAGAGCTCCAGCCATGGTACTATTGCTGTTTTTGTCCCAGGCCTTGCCATTACATTCCCAGTATGCTCTGCATGTGTCCTTCTTGTCTTCCTACAGAGGCGATCTTACCTTTTATCATTACTCATTTCTTTGTACCTGTTTGGAAAATACTGAATGTACTCTTCCAGTTTCAGAGTAGCACATGATAACAAAGGCCCTACGTAGCTGTGTACGTGACCGGATGTATGATTGACCTAGAAGAACATTAGGACTGTTTTAGGCATATGATAGCTATGTGATTAACATGATGATTCGGTCTCTATGGAGACAGACATATGACTGTCATGTTTATTGCTTACGCCGGCCTTAGCTAATCTGAACTAAACATTGAATTAGGGCTGCTCGATTATGGCAAAAATCATAATCTCGATTATTTGGGTCAATAATTGATATCACGATTATTAAAAGCGATTATCCATTTACTTTGAAAACATTCATTTATTGGAGAAAAAAAATGTGAACAGTATGTTTTTAACAGTTGATTATTAATAATAATAATAATAATAATAATAATAATAATAATAATAATAATACATTTATTTTGGGGGGCGCCTTTCATAACACCCCAGGACACCTTACAGGGTTACAAATTAACATTTACATTTTTTTTTACAATTTTACCTTACAAATTAAAACAGTGGATTTAATGAAGTATCAGCCGGGGTAAGACAAGACAAGACAAACAACAGGAAATTGACTACAAAAGGACACAGGGTACAGATTATAAAGAAAATGCCAGTTTGAACAGGTGGGCTTTGAGTTGGGTTTTGAATGTTGTTACCCTGATTACTCTGAACTTTAAGTATAACTCAACTGAAAAACCAAAAAGAATAAAAAAAAATAAAAAAAGAAGTAATAATAATAATGGTTTTATTTCGATTACGTTGTTTTCCTAATCGTTGCAAACCATAATCGTAATCGCGATTAAAATACGATTCATTGAGCAGCCCTACATTGAATACTGCTTTGAACCGGTATTCTGCATCTAGTGACTGTAACTCTCTTGTATATAAAGCATGTCAAGGACACTATTCGGGGAACCATTTGTCCCACGCAGCTCTGTGTGTGATGACTACCTCCATTCTTGCAAGGATAATAAATACATGTATCCTGATATTGAAGCTCAAGCCGCTGACGAGTGATATTTTCCTAACTGTACCGCTGTCTTTTCCGCTCTCTGTCTCCCTGTAGTGAACTCAGAGATGTGTGTGGATTCACTGATTCCCGGGTTGGAAGCCCCCCAGCGACACTCGGGCCAGCCTGAGCTCATCCCCGCCAGCATAACAGGTTAGCGTCCTGGACCCAATAGCAAAACATCTTAGCATCAATCTCGTAAAGTACTTAATAGTTCCCAGCCTTGGTCATTATGTCCTTGTCACTTGTTGATATCATCCCCAAGGTTTTTTATAACCTCGTTAACTTTGTACAGCTGCAGTCACTTTATCATTGACAATCCCCATCATTGTGCCAGATCACGCTGCTTTGACAGAAACACTGCAACAACAAACAATTTACGGCGTGTTTAAAATGTCAACACGGCACTTTAGCGGATGGAACCGTTGCTTCATCTCGGTTCTCTCGGGTGTGACACGATCTAATGAATGAGAACATGCAACACATGATTTATTATCAATGCTAATCTTGCCCAAAATCCATCCACAGTCCACATTCTGCTGTAATGGTTAATATTAGCTGTGGCAAACTGTAAAGTCTGGACCCACAGCTGTACTTCCTGCACCTGGCAGCATCTTTTATTATGGGATTCCCACCAAGCCTTTCCTTTGATAGTGGTGATGATATGCTTTCATAGATAAAACGTGCTACTGGCTGACTAACACAAAGCATTTTCCTACTTAAGCTAACAATCTTGTTTTGACTGTCCGTCTGGCTTTGCTTCATCCTGTCTCAGACTCTCTCACTGGGGAGGACTCTCTGCTGGGCTGTGATCTGTTCTCTCGTGCTACTCTCCATGGAAACCAGTGTGTTTCTGCTCTCCCACCTTCCTTCTCCTCCTCCTCCTCCTCAGCTCCTCCTGGATCCTGTCTGGAGGAGCTGCCGGCTGGTCAGACAGCTTCTGGTAAGAGCGGCTATTTGCAGCACCCCTCAACAAGTCTAACGGGCGTATTGTACCATGAAACAATCACAGACTCCAGATCCTTCCAAAAATGGAGGGTTTGTTGAAATGTGATTTGGAAAAACAGAAGTAGGCCCATTTGAAATGACAGCTTCACAGACCCTTGACTCGTGTAAAAGAGCCCAAAAGCCACCTAAGATGCATGGCTTTGAAATACTGAGCGTGCCCTGGCTTCATCTATTTTGAATGTACTTGCCTCCTCCTTTTCCTTTTGCTCTTTCTTTTGGCTGAGTTAACTTCTTTTCCCCCCCTCCACCATTCCTCCACTTCCTCTTCCTTCACCGCAGACTCTACTTTCCTCATGTCGTGTGGGGAGAAGGGCAATGACGACGAGTTTGACCCTATTCCTGTGCTCATCTCCAAAAACTCAAACCAAGGTAAGGTTAACAGAAAGTCCCGAGATGAGCACTCACACCTGCTGAAGCCCAGGCTACGAGCCGTAGAGATGAAACCCCCCCCCTAGTTCAGTTTGAATAGCTCCTTCCTGTCACTGCTGAAGTGAAGGCTTGTATGGGTGTGCTTGTCACATTCAGGCTTTTTACCCCATGGAGCTCTCTCATTAGCCAGCTCTTTAGTTTCTAATGTTATCCTGCCAGTGATTCTCCGCCTTGCAGGTGGCTCTTTTTTCTAGCTTATCTTAAAAGTCTCCTCATGTTACAATGGCATTCCCTTACTCTCCCCCTGTAATGATGCAGCTGTGTAAAGATGACCCCGGCTCACTCTCTGCCTGTTTCTCTTTCTCTTTCTGCTCCCCCCCCCCCCCCCCCCCCCCGTTCATGCATCTCTCTGCTCTGCCATCATTTGCCCTTCATCTCCATCGACTCTTAATTTTCTCCATACCACCTCTGTTAATATGACTTATTCTTTTGCTCGTTTTTATTCACAATCTCCCTTTTGGCTCTCCTTCCATTTCCATCTCTGTCTCTCTCTCTGTCTCTCTCTCTGTCTCTGTCTCTCTCTCTCTCTCTCTCTCTCTCTCTCTCTCTCTCTCTCTCTCTCTCTCTCTCTCTTTCTGGCACGTTCCAGGTGGCCACTCACGCAGCAACAGTGGCAGTTCAGAGTCCAGCATCCCCAACTTGGCCCGATCCCTTCTGCTGGTGGATCAGCTCATCGACCTCTAGAGGGGGTGGGAGAGGTCGAAGGGGCAGTGTGCAATCCTAACAGAAGGAACAGGGGGAGGGTGGGGGATAGAGATGGGGTGCAGCACCTTAAAACGTTGGTTCAGTGAAACCTCCTTGGCCTCACCTGATCAGCTGGCTTCGTGTAACTCTGCTGGCCGCTCACATTCCCACGCTGGTTTAATGCCTGAGCATATCGTTTGCTTCTGCCCCACGGCACCATGGTCTTCTCATGCTTTCCTCATACTCGCATTAATATCCCCTCATTAAGTGCACTGCCGTGGGGATCAACACTCATCGTATTCACTTTGTCCAGGGTCGAAGCTTTATTTAAATAAGCCACCTGCAGGCATCTGTGTCGGGGGTCTGAGTAAAGAGTGAGGAGGCAAAAGGCTGCAGACCAACAGGAGAATGTGAAGCACCTTCCTGTAAAAACTCAACTACTAGTCAATCAATGTTGCAACCAGAGTGAACCACTTAACAGTTCTCAAACCAATGGAGACAAAAACAGTCTTACCTTAACCTCTTAGGAAGTCAAGTCTTTCCAGTGATGGGCTTCTATTCCAATATAGGTCAGTTATCCTGTTATGGACAGCTACTTCTCAAAGCTAACTAAGTGCAGATATATGGAGCGCTGCAGCTTCAGCATTACTGTACATAGCCTCCTCTTCCTGGCTGCTAACAGAGTATTCGTTCTCCTAAAATTACACCTGTAAATAGGTCCGTCTGCAACCTGTGAAATCATTGTTTACATGGCTGATGTACTGGGATCTGTTGCCATGGCAGCACGCTTTATTGTTGTGCAGAACACTTCATAATTTGCTACCATTCCTGATTTTATAATGACATATTTTATGGTGGGAAAGTCGTAAATCACCATCATATCTTCGTTCGACCGATTGTCAAGATAAGCACATCGGAAACAACAAGGGAATCCAATTATTTATTAGCCATGCCAAAGCTAAAGGAAACACTTTATTATTATGTTATTTAATGCCATGTGTCAAACTGCCCTCAGGTCAGTGAGGACGAGCAGATTTTTAGCAGCATACCACTGTTTCAGAGAGAGAGGGAGGAAGATTACATTTTTGTGTAGATATTATGAGCTTTAGATGAAAATCTCCCTTTCCCATTGTCATCCTCTCTATCTCACTTACGCACCTACGTTGAGTTCATTTGGGGGAGTTCATTTCAGCCAGAAGGAAAAAAGAAAATGAGGTTCATTCCTGTACATAAAATCACTTTTCAAATGTATTGTCAGCACTGGTCAAAGTTGCATTTTTGTTGTGTGTGTGTAATAATTACCGGCATTTCATCTATCATGGTACGACTAAATGTGACTTTTATTGATGGCGCTCTAGAATGAATGTATGAACTGAGTACCATTATTTAAAATATATATATAAGGATATATAGATAAAAAAAAGACTTGTGTATAAAGCTGTATTTAAGAGTGCACAGACCCTCTTTGTCCAAAGCCCCTCTGTCTTTTCTCATGTCAAGCATTCAGCTAGTGCTTTTCTTTTAGATAACATCATTGATTCAAACGTGCTCATGACTTGCCTGACGGAGTAGTATTTGAAAATGCAGTACTCACAATTCTAGTACTTGTAAGATACTGTATATAACTATTAGAGATTTTATTTAACAGACGCCAAAACAGAGCTAATGACGGAATTGACTTCCTGATACCTCTGGATTATAACTTCACCTCTTTTCTCTTTCATGTGGCAGATGATCATAAGGAAGGCTAGCGTGACTTAAAAAAACAGCTGTAAACATGCAAGTTACATCACATCTGATGAAACACAGATCAATCACAAGTAGTACCTTCATATTAAGACTCAGATTTAGCCAAGGTTGGTCTATTGCACGTTTTAGGGTCCACATTGCCTTGGATGCAAACAAAAAAAGTAGATTTCTCTGATATGCCCCTCACATAAGCTTCATATAAATAGTTTTCTCCTCCTCCCCACAGTACATATTGTAGAGGTTAGTCATACAAATAATGTTAGAATCGGCATGGGTAAATAAAACTGTTTATCTTTTCTTTCCATCAAATGTTGTTCAGTTCAGTCATTGGCATTTTTGTGGCTAATCTATGCAATCCTACAAAAACGCTTCATGTTTCTATCAGACACTGCAGCGCTGTTTCCTGTAGAGCTCTCGCCTTGGTCGTAGACTTTGACTTGTGTTGCCGTGTGAAACAAAATGTACTTGTTGTGCTGGTTGGGTTGAAATGACTTTGGTTGGATCCAAAATGTTTGACATGATTTGGCTCGTGTAAATATGTCAGCAGGACCATTGTGGAGTGTGTACTTCTATTTTTATGAATTAAGGTTCAAGAAGAGAGACTCTGAATAAAACGTGTTAATGTGAATGTAAATGTTCCCTCTTTGTCATATTATTAGGATTGTTCTCGGAAAAGCATGTAGGAGCGAGCCGTCTTTGTTGACAATGAAAACTGATTCTTCCTTTGCATGGTTTTTCATTAGCAGACAGATTATTTTCCTTCTAGAAACCACACTAGATTACATATACGTCTAATCCAGTGGTTTTCAAAGTGTAAGGCGCGGCGTGAGAAAAAAATAACGAGGAACAGTGAAATCGAGCTAGTTAACTTCAGCAAACTTTATGCGAGCTGCAATATGGATCGATTTTTTTGTGAAATGACCTAAAGTGAGAGAGGAGACAGCGTCTGGCAGAACACGTGTGTCACTTGCACACTTGTGGCTCTCTGTGGAGACCGAGTTCCCCCACCTCGCCCCAGGGGTGGAATGGCCATCTGGAGAATCACAGAACGGCCGGTCGTCAAGGGCCGTTGACGACCGGCTCGGTTTGCTTACGGCCGGCACCGCCCTTAATTTGTTATGTTTTTAAACGGCATCATCGAAGTTGCGCTGACAGGCGACAGAGGTCCACCGTTTCCCCGCGGCGAGGCTCCCCCCCGTTGCAATGCAATTGAATACCCCTGCATTATAGCAACACAAATAATAATAATAATAATAATAATAATAATTGGGAGGGGGGTCGCGGCTGTTCTTACGTTCTCTGAGGGGAGGCTCACCTTCCCACACTTTGAAAACCCCTGCTGTAATCTAATTTACTTGATGGTATCCACTGAGGCCTTTTTTGCTTTGATTTCAGTGTTTAAACATTCATTAGTGTGGGTAAAATTGGTGCAACTCTTAACGAAAGCATCACTAGACACTGGCAATTTCTGCTGCTGCTTTTAGAGCTTCACTCCAATATTTAAAGTACTATTTCAGAGTTTTGTAGGCGTTGTCCTACTCGTCTTTCTTGCCGTCCTCTTAAATCTTAGTTGTTCTAGGCTTCCTTGATGTTGGTAGTCATTTTAAAAAGAAAAAAGCACACTACTCTTGACTGCTGTTGTGATTCCAGTCCAGACTTTTTGAGGCATTAGCTCATAATACTGTGTTAGATTGTACCAAGGACAGACCATAGAGCCCATGAGCCGTATTGTGGGGAATCTATGGCTGTTATTCAACACCAGCCGTCACTGTTTATCATTTTGCTAGCTTTTACCCGTGAAAAGATCTTTAGGTGATTTTTCAGTTTTTCATCAACTGTGAAAAGGGCTGTGGACAGTTGGAAATAGAAGAATGATGAAGGAAATGACCTAAGTAGTAAAACAAAAACTGGTGTTTACCTTTTAATGGCTGCCACTAACATCCTCCCAAGAGCTGCCAGCTAACTCTTCTGCCGACACTGCTGAGGTAAGACTGATCTGTCTCTGCTCCCCTGTGCTAACCTGTGTGTCCCCAATATCTCTGTGAAGGCTCTTTGTCCTTGTTTCCACATACACACTGACCCTCTGCCTTAACACAATCAATTCTCACTAAAAGCAACCCTAACTCCCCTAACACGAGGCACTGCCTGAAGCGGTGCTGAAACCTATTTGTGGAAACAAGCTTATGTGATGTCGCTGGCTAGTCCTGTCTGTCTTATGTGAGTCGTTCAGAGTAGAATATGTTGTTGTGGTGGTTGCTCACTGTTGGGTAGTTGTTATTGATGCTTCAGTGGGTACCTCGGTCCTATAGAATAAGGTGAACGAGGTGTGGTAGATAAGTGAGCAGCTGGACCTCAGGTGGTAAAGCTGAGAATATTCATACTTTTCTGACATTTTTACTTCACCTCTGATATGTATGTTCTCCATCTCTGCTCTCTAATACAGATGTTCCAGGTGAGAGTAATGGCTACTCTGTGCTTGGGGAGGGACAGGAGGCTGAACCTCGAGATTTCGAAGCAAATCAGGTCTGTGTGCACTCCAGCGATGATGAGGAGGAGGAAGAGGAGGAGGAAGAACAAGAAGAAGCCCATGAAGAGGAGCAGCAGGATGAGGAAGCCGTTGAGAATGACACATCAGCTCTGGACTGCAGCGGCTCCAGACCTCTGCTGATGGACTCGGAGGACGAAGAAGAACCCGGTTTAGCCCTCAGCTCGTCGCCGGACCCCAGCGCTGCACCAAAACAACCACCTACCTTCCACCAACCTCCTCCGAGCACATTCGTTCAGAATCATGGACACGAGCCAGCGAAAGGGGCAGGTGCTGCTGCCGCCGACGTTTTCTCCAAAGCCGCTTTTCCCATCACGCAAGATGAACCGGCCGATGTGTTCGCCAACGCTCCGTTTCCATGCGCCTACGTTGCGGCTCCGCAGCCGTTCGATGTGTTTGCTCAGGCTCCGTTTGGGAAGAGGAAGGAGGCCGCAGGGTCTCTGCCCTCGTTCCCTCACGCTGTGACCCCCGACCCAGGAGCGCTGGGACAAGTTGCCCAACAACCTTTCCGCCCACAAGCTCTGGCCAAATATTCCCGACACTTTGAGGGACCCGCGCCCCAGCAGCCGGTAGCAGCTCAGCGCATCGCTTCGAACGCGGCCTCAGTGCCTGCTGGACCTCTTCACTCATGGACCTCAGAAGTGGGCGCTGTGGACCCTTTCATCTCGGCCCCCTTTCACTTCAAGGCCCCGCAAGAAAAGCCCTAAATGCACACTCAGAGCTCAGGGCACTCATCACTGAATTATGCAAACTGTATCAGGCGTACTGCATGCTGTCACCAGCGCTGCAGCTGGACTGCAGGCATGCATGGGTCTCACTCTTAACTGGCTCTGATTAGTGATAGTGCTTCTTTACACTTGAATGCTCTGACATCATTACATGACTCCTACTCACTTTTTATTCCTCCTGACATGTTCTTTTGAGTTGTCCTTATTCCTTTTGGTACGTACATCTACACACGGTGGTAAAGCATTTGATTGTTTTCTTACCTCAGTTACTTTTTTGTTTCAGCGTTGAAACACCACACAGAGAGGGGGTTTGTAGTCTGTCTGCACCTTGGGTTTCATTTCATGTGCGTTTGAGCTTCACTGTGAAACTAATCTGATAACGCCTCATTCCTCCATCATACTAGCTCTCAGAAAAAGCTTGAATCAAAGGATCATAACTTCACAGAAGCTCATAAGAGGACAAGATGTAAAGATGGAATTTGAATCAAACAAGAAATGTGTAAACAACATGAAAACGATGCCCTCAAGCCATGAGTTGTGGGCTTTATGCCTGACGCTGTATGAGGCAGGTGCTGGATAATGATGCATAGACAGACATGGAAAACATTTGTTGATATGAAATGTTATTTTTGATTTGATTCCAAAATGGTGTCATGTGTATTATGTTTGTGGTCTTTGTCCTGTCTTATGAAAGTGGAATATCAGAGTTTCTCCATGTGTGTTATCGTACAAACCTTGTTTAAATGTTAGGCATAGAAAATACATAATAGTAGTTCCTATGTTAGATCAATGTAAACTCACTTTCTACTCATTCTACAAGATGAAGCCTTACACTCTTACAGTACGTCCCTCCGACCACGTCAAACAGCATTCATCACTTTTGCCTTTGGTGCCCTCCTTAAAAAAAAAAATGCTGCATTGACATCATTTACCAAATACCTGGCATACAGTCATGTACATCTATCTTTTGCTGTCTGCAGTATGCTAGTGCACTTCACTTCTGTAATGCATCTCTATCAAAGGTCCTATAAACTCCAAATGTGTACTAACAGGGATTTATCAACGACTGAAGAGACACGTTTACAGAGAAAAGCTTTCCTGCAGTCACACAAATATCTACAGCACTTATGATTTGCATTTCCAGTCAGGGATTGTATTAGTAGTATCTTGTGAGGTCTTGAATGGTGACTGGTTGATGACATTCCATTTGAACTTCTTTCCGTCGACATTTAGGGATGTTTTATTGTCTTTGTGCTCTGTAAAATCATTGAACACTTCATGGGTTTCCACCATGGCACTTTTTTTTTAGAAAAGGGGATCCAACCGGTTTCGGCCCAAAGTGTAATTCATGTATTCCTCTGTTGCAAATGTCAAATCCTGTATTCTTTTTCTTTTTGAAGTGTACAATCTTTTTGTTATAATTGCTCACTTTTCTCACCCACCTTGTATACATGAAGGTTGCACATAGAACCTGACACAGAGTCAGTGTTCCCTAAGAATGTGTTTTGATTGTAACACAGCTGTAAAATGTATTACAACCCGTGTAGTATAGGAGGATTCAACAGCTGACAATACTGTTGGACATCGAAAGCACTCTAAATAATTGCTATGCTGCACAGCCTGCCTTTGAAAACTATGTTGTATGTCATAAAAAAACTATTAAATGAATGTAAATCTAATTTCTGCACAGTTTTTGAGTCATTTGGCAGCTTTGAAACATAGTTGTGGATGTTACTAAGCACACATACTCTGGTATTGTGTTTTTTTTTATAGAATGAGGCATTTTAATTAGATAATTTGAATAGCTTCATATCTCTTATGTTACATTTCTTTGAGAAACGGTGTACTCTTTTACTCCACTACATTCGCTATGCTTTGTACATCATAGTTTTTACTTACAAAGCTTCATCACGACCCACTACATGATTAAATTGCCTTTATATTTATAGTCATGCAATCAACAACAATAATATAACATATAACAGGCACTGTATAATGAGAACTACAAGTTGTCATACTTCAAGTAAATGTTTATAATAATAATGTGCTTTTGCTTTGAAATGTATGTCTTTTGCCAATTAAAATCCAGCTCAAAGGGTTCATTTTCATGTTTTTTTGCATTGAATTTTGCTTTAATAAATTAAATAAATGAATATAAATACTAACATGACTTTAAAAAATACCCACTAAGATAACGGACCGGTTGCTGCAGTGTGAAATCAATGTCCACTAGAGGGCGGAAGTACACAGACACGCCGGAAGTTAGCCACTATTACATATTACGTAGAAGAAGAAGGAGCTGGGTTTCATTGAAAACAATTACAACATTTTGTCAAAGTATGCAGTAAGAAGTAAGTAATAACTTTTACAGAACCTTCAATAAAATATCTTAATACAATATTTATAAAAACTGCGTAATGTGCACGTTTCTCTCCCGTCTCATATCAAACAGCGCGCCTCTTCACGCGAGTGGCTCTTTCCACAGTGATGTTTTCTCATGTTTTTTTATTACAAATCTCGTCCTCTGAATGGATTTCTGTGTGTTAATGTAATGTGTACAGGTAAGGCTCGCTGTGTTGCTTTGTCCTGAGCACGATGGCTGCTCAGAGAGTTCTCCCTCAGAGCAAAGAGTCTCTGCTGCAGAACTACAACAAGAGACTGAAGGACGACATCAAGTCCATCCTGGACAACTTCACAGAGATCATCAAAACAGCAAAGGTACACACATCAAGTTTCTCTGCTGTCTAACAAGTGTTCTATATGTGTTTGTTTTTTTATGAAAGCAGGAACCATACAACTTATTTCTGATCTGCATCTGTCTGAATGTCTCCTGTTCCTGTTTGACCTTCCAACCTGGATGCTTTTATGTATTATGTTATCATGCCTGAAACTCAAAGGAACAGGATCTGACAATAATTGGTGTAACGAAAGAAAAAAAATTAAGTTTCCCAATCATGGTTTAATTTATAAGATATCTTGTCACATTTCTGCATCCTATTGATCCTAGTGAATGCTTGAAATGGGTTGTGATTAATGTATGTATGTGATATCGTGTCTTCCTGCAGATAGAGGATGAGACTCAGGTTTCCAGGGCAACCCAAGCGGAGCAGGATCATTATGAGATGCACGTCAGAGCTGCCAACATCGTGAGTATTGAGCCAAGCAACCTTTTGATACAAAATGTCACACATCCATTTAAAACAAAGTGCTTTACATGGTTAAAACAGGAACAAAAACATGTCCGGACGGCAAGGACATGATAGAATCAGTCATTTATGTCCTCACATTAATAGAAAGCATTTCATCAAGTTGTTTTGAGTAAAGACGTATAAGACGTAAAGATTATGCAATCCTCAGTTAAACAAAACAGTTGTCATGTTGAATTACTGTTTGATTGTAAACAAATGTATTTTATTTAACAATATTGTGTCTAACTTCTGTATTTACTTTTTCCAACATTTTATTTTAGTGATTTTTCCAAAGTGTTGACCGTGTGTTTTGAATTGGTACCATTAAACACGGTTGATGGCTAATTTAAATACTCAGCCTGATGATATTGGTATCTTTGTAAAGTGTGGATGTACACTAGAATTTCAAATCAAGTTTTGGAGAACGGGGGGTTCAGTGGTTTAAGATGAAGTGAAATGTATCACAACTCTGTGACTGAGACGGTTAGGATTTCTGTGACTAGCTAATCTACCCAGTTGGGAAAAAATACGATTATTAATTTCCCATTTCCTCTCTTCTGTGTTTTTATACCAGGTGCGAGCGGGGGAGTCCCTGATGAAGCTGGTTTCCGATCTGAAGCAGTTCCTGATCCTGAACGACTTCCCCTCGGTGAACGACGCCATCAGCCTGCAGAACCAGCACCTGCGCTCTCTGCAGGAGGAGTGCGACAAGAAGCTCACCTCGCTCCGGGACGAGATCGCCATCGACCTGTATGAGCTAGAGGAAGAATATTACTCCTCCAGGTACAAGTAGGCTCATACTTGCCCCCCCCATCCCACGCCCCTCTCTTGTCCGACACCATGTCCTGTCTCACCTTTACCATCACTGCTGAGCCCAGGGAGGGGTTCATTCTGCCAACATCAAACACCTTTCAGGTTGAATGTATCTCATCTTTATCATCATCATCATATCCAAACAGTACCATTCATCAACTCAGATCACTGTTTAGGGGTCGTTGTGATGGAGATCATCTCACTGAGGGATTTGTTATTGATCAGTAAGTGCCTTGACTTTTTGTTCTCTTCTGACACGTGTCATAATTGGTCAAATAGAGAGGACGTCAGCATCAACGGGGTATGCAACTGAATATGACCGGTGTAAAAAACGACCACTCTTTGTGTATTTTTGAGCTTTCAATGCAGTTAATTGATGCTGCTTGGAAACAAGGATGCTTTTTATAATTTAACAAATGAATCCTTGGTGTTGATCAACTGCTAAATTAAATGATAAGAGGCGATCAGCCTTTTGGTTTTCTGGTCTGCAGCCTTAAATAGAATAAAGACATTGTAACATAAATGCAGACTCATGGGAGAGATGTATGGTTTAGTGGATAAAGTAGTAAGGGTTTGACTTGTATGTCATTTTCAAATCCTAAATGGCATAGTGATGGCCGATAAGGCAGATTTTAAGGATGGACTTTGGATGAGTGATTGGTTTAGACATGACTGTTTACTGTTATTTATTCGAGATCAAATCTGAAACTACGACGAGTTTCTTTTTTCTGTAAAAGCAATCAGATCCTACTTTTTTTATCCCTCACTGCAAGCTGTGTCAATCACACGTGCTGTACCTGTAGACCTTTTAATGATTAAGAAATAAAGTAGAGACAAAACACTGGAGTAGTTTGTCTTGTTTTCTGTGAGGAGTGTCTCTCAGAGCTGTTTGGAGCATGCTGGGTGTGGGCCTTCCTTCCTCACTGCACTCACTCTGCTTTCCCCTCCATCGGCAACTAATCGCACCTTTTTGCTGAACTTCAAATCAACCGTCGTACCTCTAACTACTACTTGAATAAACAGCTGTTTTAGGTCCAGTTTCCAGCGCTTCTGCATAACCTCCATGCTTCTACCGTATGTGTGCCCTTTGATGTGCTCCTCTATGTGGATGGATGTGCTTATTCTGACCTGCCGCTCTGCTCCTCTCTTTCTGTGCTGCGCTGACCCTTTGCCTCCTACTGGTTTCCGCTCTGCAAAGCTACAGTGAGTGGGACAGCACTGACCTGCCGCTGTGCGAGGCGTACCGCCGGCGGGACAGCTGGGCCTCCCCGGGCAGCAGCGGCAGCTCCTCCCTGGGGGAGCGGGAGGACGTGGAGGCACCCCCCTCACAGGAGGCCCACCCCCAGCACCACCTCAACGGACACGGGACGTCTTCTATAGACAAACCTTGAGGAGAATAACGGACTCTGAACTCTCGTGGTCGATTTGTACTTCGGCTTATTTAGTTTACATTGTGAAGTAACGTCTGCCAGAGTGATGTGTTATGGACTTAAACAGGTATTACAGTCAAATGAAGAGGGTAATAAACCAGAACCATACATGGGAATAATTATTATGTAAAATGTATCAAAGTAACATTGCCCTCAGTTTAATTTAGTTTCTGAATTGAATGTATGTTTCTGCGTACTTTGGCTTATTTGATGTTTATACAATACTGAGTTAGGCAAACACAAATCAGACAACTTCTTGTGTAAATGTACATCATTTAATAACCCGTACACATTTTTTATATGATGTTGGACTTAGCTTGAGTATTGAATGTTCTTATGTTTTGTTTTTTTACTTTGAGCACTGGGCACATTAAAGAACAACTTAAAGCGTTTGGTTTTACGTTTTATTAATCGTTTGAATGCCAGAAATACAATTCTACAACTAAAGGTCAACATTTAACAATGCACTGACAAGCAAAGCTTACGTAATACACCTCATTTAACAATTGATATGCTGTTCCTTGATCCCCTCAATGATGTTGAGTAGACAAATAACCCCAACATTTTACAAATATTTACAAAGTACTACTGGCTTGGGAGCACTCCAATAAACAGCTGTTTGAGAAACTGCTCTGCAGATGTTATCTTCAAAAAGATGGACATCAAGTTGGGTTATAAAAAAGACATCAAGCTTCTCAATATCGTCGATTCATCTTCTTGAACTTCTCATAATGGTAATCATCTGTGGCCTTTTCGTTGTTTGGACGCTTGCGATAGTTAGGTGGAGACGGAGCTGTGGAGAAGGGCAAGGCGAGCAGTTAGCAACACAGGAAGTCTAATCCATAGAGTTTATAGAAGCAAGTACAAGTGTGTATTTTAAGCGCTTTGAGCACCAGGAAAAGCGCTTCATAAATGTCATGTATTATTATTATGATATAATCCTGTTAGGGTGTGGCGGTCTCTTACCCTCTGGACCTGGTTTCTCTGTGTCTCCCACACGCAGCGCCCTCGCTTTGGGCTCCTCTCTTTGTCTCTGATGCCTCTGTGGTGCGTTCACATCCTCACGATAGACTGTGAAAAGACATATGACATATTTAACCAACCTTTCACCTCATTAACAACAACAACAACAAAAACAACTCACCTCTGGCTGGCAGAGAACTCACTGATCCATCGTTTCTGTTTTGATAACTGGACTTTTCTTCACACTGTACATTTATATTTAATTTAATATGCTATTCCTTGCTCGCTCAATGTAAATAATATTCTACTTTTGCATTTTGTTAGCTGTAATTTGGCCCTTCATAGTGTTTGACCGATAGTCTACAGATTTGCATCTTTCACTATCAACATTTTTATATTTGATGTTTGTTTATTTTCACATTATTAGAATGCCTTGTTTTAACATGCTGTGACGAAAACATGACCCAATATGGGATCAATCAAGTAAGTCATATCTATTACTTTCTTACTGTTTGATATCTAACGTCTACAGATTGCAGCACTCACAGCGGTTATGTTGGACATAGTTGACAGCGATGTTGGTGGGAACAAATGAGGTGCCGTTGTCTTTTTTCTTGTTCCTTTGTTCTTGCAGGAGTTTGGCTTTTGCATCCTCTGTCTGGATAATGTTTTTAATCTTCGCACTGTGAAAGGAAAAAACAGACCGTCAGTAACAGAGTGGCTTCCTTCTTCTGTCCGTTAGTCACGTCCATGCATCTACAGGACTATCTTTAAAACGTCCTGTACGTACTCAATGCCGAGGTCGACTTCAGGGATCCCGCTCAGCATCTGATTGGACAACATCTCCTCCGTCTTCTTGGCAGAATTGACGTTGATGCTGTCTGGCAGCTCATACAGGTGGTCCTCTGCATTCTTCACCTTCACTTTCTGTTCCACTGCTTCCACCAAACCCTTCTTCTTTTTCAGCTCTGTCTCAATATATTTCATCCTGTGAGGGTAGATCGAAACATTTGGGTTTCAAAATATTTCAATGACAAACTTTGAAAAACAACTTTGTGTAATGGCGCATTTCCACTGCAGGGCTCGCACGGCATAGTTAGGCCTCGGTAGGCCAGGCTCACTTTATGCTGCGTTTCCATGGGAACTGGGGTAGTAACTATAGTAACGCAGTGTAGGCGGAGCCGTGACGTCCTCTTTAATGCGAAACACAAAACCAACATCAGCCGTTAGCTCTTAGCACTCAGAAGTATTACAATTAAATCACGGTCAAATAGGTTCATTTTGTAGTAGTTGCCAGCGATTCTCTCACTAGTTTAGCATACTCAGCCCGGTTGTTGGCCCGGAAAGAACCTCGATTTTGGAGAGCCAGAAAACTGTGAAAAAGTACCCGCTAGCTGGAACTACGCCCAGTGGAAACGCAACCAGTGGAAATGCGCCATAAGTATCCATAGTCTGGATCAGAAGTCGCGTTAACCGAATATTTTCCGTCAATGACGGATTTTTTCTAACAATGACGGAAAAATCTGAAAGCAGTCCGTCATTTTGACAGATTAGAACACAACTCGGAACAGCGCCAAAATGTCCACCAGAGGCCCACATTATATTACATCCTTAGTGGCCAGGTCGACTGAGGGCGATCTACTGTACTCTACTGTAGTCTGTAACTATTATGTAGTCATTCACACCCTTGTCCAGTTGGTGGCGAGTGTGTGTATATTAAGTAGCTATTGTCTACTCTTGTTTTTGACCTCGTTGATTACCTCGTTGTTTAACCGGCTTTAGCAATCGCAAAATGTCACGACAGCTGATCGTCCGAAGCTTTTTTAATAAGCCCAGTAATTGTGATGGTGTGGATAAAACGAGGTGAAAAAAGAGGGATTGATGCGGTGGAGGATGAAGGACAAGCCAGTAAGTTTGAGTGGCTGAGGAGGGAAGATGGCAAAATGTTCTGCGACTTCTGTAGAAAAGCTAAGATGAGTAACGGATTTGTCCGAGGGGGCACAACGATGCAGAAATCAGCGTTCAGGCTACAGCAGATCAATTGAGTTGTTCTTGTAAATGTTTTGTTCATATTCTGATTGTAATTGTCTCATTTAAAACGATGGCATTGTTCATATTTGCCTGTTTAGGCACAATGGTCGGTGTTTTTAGCGGCCTCTGCCCCCCTCTGCTGTGCTGTCAGTGCAGGAAAAAATACATCATTCATGTTCGTGTTGACATGAAAAGTGACCACACGGTCGGTGTCTCTGTTCAAGTATGATGTAATTGTTGTGTTTTCTCCATGCCCTTAAAAGTTCTGTATGAATCATAAAAAACAATGAATGAATGAACATTTGCTGCACAGTACCCAAACATAAATATTAAATATGTCTCATATCATCATTAAAACATGAAAAATAAAATGACGGGTAATAATGGATTATGACGGAAATGTTACGATCCTACGAAAAAGTCTAACCCAACCACTGTTCTGGACATTTCTGAATTCAAGAAATACAAAATAAACATACATGTCTGCATCCTCGTCTCTTCTGTTTGTTTCAGCAGAAAAGGAAGTGCCCAGGTTCAGGTCCGTCTCCTCCTCTGTCCTGCATTTGGAACAAAATGTAGCTCAAGTCAAATCATTGTCCTCTGCGATGAAAGGCATGGTTTATTATGTAATGACATTCAAGTGCCTACACAATGTTTTACACTGACGCAATTAATTGGACTGCCACAGATTTACTTACAGGCCCATATTCCTTTCTTTGATTTTCTTCATGTCTATAACCCCTCCAGACTTCAATTTAAAAGGGTCATCCTGTAAATGAATAAATACTTTAACAACGATGTATACAAATGGCTGTTAAAACCATTTTGATTCAATCCAAACAAATGAACAGATCCAAACAGATTACTTACATCAGCATCGTTCTCTGGTGGCAGTAAGTCCCCGATCAGCAGGGCGGACACACTGAAACAAAAAGGGAATATCAAGATCAAGTTAAATCCCATATGTTCCATTATGCTTTATTATAAACAGCATTACAAGTGCTTCATTCACATTACCTGACTCCAGTCTGTCGTTTCCGCAAACTCTGAAGCTCCTTAGCCTCCTCTACTTTTGATCTAAACGACCAAGAAATACACATATATTTTAAATGATATTAGTTGAGACAATAACATTCACACCACAGACAACAATTCCATCAATGAAAAACGTAGTTAGGGTGTCTAAATGTATTTTAACAGCAGAGCTGGGAGTAACTAGGTACATTTACTCAAGTACTCCAGATACTTGCTTGAGTATTTACTTACATGTTATGCTACTTTGTACTTCACTACTTTTTCAGAGCTAAATGGTTTACTTTTACTCCACTACATTAATTTGTACCTTTAGTTACTTCACAGATTTGGATTAATGAAGTGAAATATAATCAACTTAAGTTACATTCACAATCTACCCCACAGTATACAAAGTAATTACAACTAGCTGCACCTTTACCAGCTTCAATAAAAACACTTATAATGCATCACTACCTATGATCAATACATATAATCAAAACATATAATATATTAATCTGAAATTGACCAATTTGATATTGAATTCTTTTGGTACTGCGTATATTTTGATGCTAATACTTGTTGTACTTTTACCTGACTACATTATGAATGCAGGACTTTTACTTCTGACAGAGTATTCCTACAATCTGCTACTTCTATTTTTACTTTATTACAAGATCTGAGTACTTCTCCCTCATCTGTTTAAATGTATTTTAACGGATGGAGCAGTTGGCTCCGTTAGCTAACATTAGGTTGATTTAGCTAGTATGTTTGTACATGAAATAGAGTCTCAAAATAATACTTTACCTGACTTCTTTGGTTGTCTCATCTTCTTCTACATCTGAAGAGTTCCTTCTTTGTCTAAAGTTTCTACCACTCGGCATGTTGTATGTTATCTCTAAGGTTTTTGCTAAAGTACGCTTGTTGACGATAGCAGATGGTTAGATTTTCGGGGGAGAAATTTAGCACGTACAATAATACTGCGTCACTTCCGGATGTATGACAGACCACTTCCGTCTTTAAATAACCATAACAAACATGGCGACTTACAAGCAGGTCGGCAGGTTATTGGGAATTTCAGCAAGGCTTTCCCGTCCGTAAGTGTCCTTGTTTGTCAGTTGTGAAAGTGCAATGTCTGTCATTTTGCTGTAATACTTATAAATCAAGAGCAAGGACCTCTAACGTACATAACTGAGAGCAACTAGCTAGTTAGCTAAGTTCCATGGTGACGCAGAAAGATAGCACCTATCAGAGCAGCATGATAACAAGCATGATGTAATTGTTGTGTCTTCTATTACTTATTATTCTTAACGAGTTGCCCTTAAAATAAATGACGTGTTGTATTATCCTTTTTGCACCATTTCTTTCAATTGGATTAAACTGCAACATGTAGCTTTTTTTCTTTCTTTTCCTGACATGTATATAATTTAGATTTGCATTGCCATATCTACATTGCAGCTACTGTTCATATGACAATAAAAGCTTTGAAAATCTTTGAATCTGGAACATTCTTCAGGGTTCTTACAGTCATTAAAAACCTGGAAAAGTAATGGAAGTACAAAATGCTAATTCCAGGCCCTGGAAAAGTTATGGAAAACAATATGTTTCCCAAAGTTTTGGAAAAGTCATGGAAATGTAACTAAAGTTGCATCAAATATAATTTATATTTTATCTAATCGCCGAAATAGTAATGCTATAATGATAATACATACTGTATAGTAATGAAACGTAAAATGGCATTTAACTGACGAACTATTTTGCTGGTGAGAGATGTTAGTTGCTTTAGCCTGTAGAAGCTAGTAAGCCTACTATTGGATTTGTTTTAGATAGGCACAACATGTTTCATATGCAGACCTTATTTTCCTGTTCCATGGGTTAGGGTAAACCATTTTTAGTGGTACCGCTGAGAAAGAGTAATTTTTTTGGTCATGGAAAATTAGGTAAAGGTCATGGAAAATCATTGGTGAAAAAGTGTGTGAACCCTGATTCTTAGTGAACTGATTCCAGAAACTGTTACATACAGAAGTGGGAGGGAAGAAATAAAACAGGGTTGCAAGGGCACTGAATATTCAGATTGTTAGCAGCATATATTTTGGGTTGAGTTAAGCTGTTGTAACTCTTTACATGTTTCTTTTGTTTTGTCCCAGTCTTGCAGTCAGTGCATATCAGTGCGCAAGATTGCACTTGCCTTCACATAACACAGCAGTCCAAAACAGATGGCCACAAAACCCCCATTGGATTGTTCCTGGTTGGTATGCCTTCAAGATCCGTGTGGTCTTCTGACTTGGGACAACACTAAATAATGATTAACTGATTTACATATTTTTTGTTTTTTCCAGCAAGGACCATGTTTGTGCGGACGCAGGACACACCAAACCCAAACAGTCTAAAGTTTCTTCCCGGTCGTACAGTTCTTGAATCTGGGACTATGAATTTTGCAGGCCCTCGTGATGCTCATTGCTCACCCTTAGCCAGGTATATTACTTGTTAAGTAAACAATTACTGAACCGTTAGTAATATATCAAGTTCACAGCCGACACTTAGACACACAGTAGGAGCAAATGCGCAAATGACACTTGAGTGGTGCTTATTGATGTTGGCTGTGTTCCAACTATTCATAGTCAAAGGAATGCAGCCATTACGCTATGTATCAGTGGCACTTGGGTTTGTTCAACTGCATGACAACCAATTGCATCTGTACTCAAAAAACAAGAAATGACAATATAAGACTTCTGTGTTCTCCTCTGGTTGTCCTTGGGTCTTCTTAAACTGGCCAATCCCATGCCAAGGAATGTGTCAAACAATGCAATCAGTAGATTTAGTTAATGTTGAGCTTTTTTTCATGTCCTTGACCTTTAAATCACTTCATTGTTAAACATTCTAAACATAATTACTGTATATGCTGTAATAACATTGTAAATTACATTACACGTATGACATGTATATATTACACATGGGTGCTGTGTATGTTTATGTAAAACTAATCTGTCTTTTAGCATAATATCTATTATTGGTTTGGTTTGCATAACATATTTCTTATTGTAGTGTTTTAAGTGTCAAACTCTGTAATATTTTGCAAATGTATCAAAACCTCAGTCAATTTCTGTGTTGTCTTCAGGCAGCTGTTTAGGATCGAGGGCGTCACGGGTGTCTTCCTAGGCTCTGACTTTATCACCATATCAAAGGTAAAACCAGGTCAAATCTTATATAACCCTTACATAGTGACACATTATAATGTAATTGCTGAGAATCATTAGTTTTTTCTCTCTGTCTCCATTTAGTCTGATGAAAATATGGAATGGAGAGTTATCAAGCCAGATGTGTTTGCTGCCATCATGGACTTCTTCACATCTGGACTTCCTGTGGTGAATGAGGACAGCACACCAAGTGCAGATACAGGTATATATGTTAACCAGATGTGCAGGGAAAACACTGAAATAGACAGAATGAGTTTGGAAGACTATTTGTGAATGCTGAGGAATCTCCATTTGTCTTCTCAGCACCATCAGAGGATGACGATGAAGTAGTCGCTATGATCAAAGAACTGCTGGACACTCGAATAAGGTAGCTGCTTGTGAGGAGGCACTCTGATACTGTATAAGTATATTTTCCCTGTGACCATGGCTTCCTGTCCTTTCTCCACGCTCACTGGTGTTTTTCTCCCCCAGGCCAACAGTGCAGGAGGATGGAGGTGATATAGTGTATCGGGGGTTTGAGGACGGCATTGTTAAACTGAAGCTGCAGGGCTCCTGCACCAGTTGTCCCAGTTCAATGGTTACTTTGAAGAGTGGAATCCAAAACATGTTGCAGTTTTACGTTCCTGAAGTTGAATCAGTGGAGCAGGTTTGTTCTCCTGACTCATTGTTGTTGTAATAAGCTGCATACATTTGATTTAATGTTGTATAAGCACTGTCATTTTAAATCTCTTGTATTAATAGATAGACACATTGGGTGTCATGACTCACAAATTGCCATCTACAATTAGCACACATTAATTAATGTAAAAAAGGCAATATGTGGTTTGGGAAAGTCTGTGCTACTTAAGGTGTGAATTGAACTTGTTATTTTTTCCACAGGTGACGGATGAGGATGAGGAAGAAGCTGCTCAAGTGTGACTTGCACTGAAACCACATTTACACATTCCTCGCTCCCCCCACCAACTCTTTTGAGTCGAGCCATAGTTACAATAAAATGGATTACAGCACAGCATAGCTGTCCTCATTATTCATCCAGATGCCAGTGATTTTGATGTCTATTTTCTGTACAGTGATTACAAAATAAAAATATTTAGGACAGAAGAGCCTGGTCATAGGAACTGATTGCTGTAGAGCTGAAATGAAAGGTGATTATTATTTTACAATGTCACACCTTTTTCATTTCAGTCACTAACTTTACCTTATCTTAAAAAGGCTTTAAATAATTATACTGTATGTATATAAATAAAGTTTGTTGAAATATGTTTTGACAGTTTTGCCTTTTTATTGTCACAATATGCTTCCTTACATCTAGATGTATTACTTACAATTGTAGAGATATTACTTACATGGCAGGTTTAACGTAATATAAGTGTGCCATTGCTTAAAACCCGGATAATGCCCTTTGTGTAATTTAAAATGTTATTGATAAGTTATTTTACATGGTTTTGCAGTAGCAGAGGGCACAGGCTAGGCATTGCGCAGTAATGTTGACTTTACGTGTGCTGTGTGTCTGGTGGCTGTGCTGCCTACGGATCTGTATCCTGATGCCACGTCAGGAGTGTCTACGTCGGTAGGTATACCTTGATTGACAGGCCTTTCGACCAATCAGAAGCTGCCATGGAGGACGGTGGTTGGCTCTGACTCAGTGAAAACAATAAGTGGGCGAAGTTGAATTGACAGGCGTTCCCGGCTACCGTAGTAGCTGTATCTGGCAGCCAAACTGAACTGAAGACATGTGTGGTGAGTTCTGAATCAATTCTACATTTATACTATACAGCGGAAAAAATGGTTTGTTTCCTTATTCCCAGAACAGCAACGGTATAATTGTAAGTACTGCCAGCATCATTGGCTCAGGCTAAAGGTTAGTCAGTTGAAATTAGCTAAAGGGTGGCTAACCTGAGTTAGCTTACATGAGATGCTGTTAGCTATCCAAATATAAAGAAACCACTGTGTCCTTTTGCTGCAACGTCACATGATATCTGTGTTTTTTGGACGTTAACGCCAAGTCAATATCTAGGGATAGGATGTTTCATCCTGTCAACGCAGTTTACGTGATTTGCGGTGACATGACGTCCATCGCTACTTTCCACTGCGCGTCTGTCACTCTGGTTTGTTCTCTTAAGAGGTAGAAGAACTACTCAGATTGTGTACTTCAATACAATTAGAACTAGCAGAGAGCATGACAACTTGGTTACAAGTTATAGTCCTGTATTTCTAAATGTTACTCGAGAAAAAGTACAAAAGTATTGGCATCAAAATATACCTAGTATCCAAAGAAAAGTATTCGCTATGCAGAATGGCCCATTTCACAATCCTATCTTATATGTTGTCATTAAAATCATTGATGTATTCATGTGTTTATCAAGCTGGTCAAGGTGGAACTCATTTGAATTACTTTATTTACTGTTGGGTAGCAAGAGCATGTTGTAACTTGAGTTTTAATTAAGTGTTGATCATATTGTTTATCATTCATCTATATCTGCATAGTAACTAAAGGTACTACATAAAAGTAATAGAGTAAAAGTCCAATATTTACCTCTGAACTTTATTGGAATGGAAATGCAAACAAAAATAAAATGAAATTAATCAAGTAAAGTACCTCAAAATGAGTTACTTTACACCACTGGTCATACCGATGTCATTACGTTAAACTTTGATCGATAAAGTATCTGGAAAACAACTCCTTTGTCATCAGTTTGGCAAATGTATTTGAGATACTTTGCAAGTACCTGTCCATGTCCATGATTGTCTTCTTCTTTCACGCCTGATAGCTGATGTCTCTCTGTCTCCCATCACGCTCACTACAATCTCAATCACACAATCAGACCAGATAAACGAGTTGGTTTTCTCAGGGAACCAAGACACATGCTTCTATTTCATTATCTACTGACATGTAGGCAAGAAGCCACTTTGTGTTCTCGTGTTCAGTTTTCTATGATCAACATATTTCTTTAACAAAGGTTGGTATTGTGCCTTCTGCCTGCTGCTGCAACACTTTCCTGTGGAGATTCCCCTAACTGCCTCCCCCCCGTCTCCTGCTGATCTGAATGAATGCTCTGTTGGACCAGGCAGCTCTCTGGCTCTACATTTGCATGTATCTGTTAATGCTTAGCTATGCAGCTGGGCTGTATTTCATTCCTTCCCCCCTTTGGCTAATTAAGGTGACAGTCAGTCAGTGTGAGTAAGTTGCTGGACTGGCAGAGGAGTCCAAAGTACCCGCAGGAAAGACAGGGGATTATTGCTGAAATGTGTCATTGAAACACTAAAATAGGGATTGATGAGGGTCGGTTATTGCACCGTTGAGTAACAGGAATATTTTGAATGAGATGTCACGTGTTGTTTTGACACCTGCACCTCGCTCCCTAGACAGAAGATATCAGCTTGGGAAACACCCATGCCATTGCCTATCGATATACTCAATTGTCTCTAAGCAGGTCTTACTGCCAAGGATTTAGTTTAGTCTGTGCTCCTGTTAGACTGGTTTTGTGCATTATGCACAACTCACCTCCAATGTATTGAATTGTAAATAAAGGGTGGCTGTCATCTCAAAGTAGAGCCTGTCCTACTTCGTAAGAATCACATTACACTTTCATTGGTTTCATCAGCCGCATTTTCATATTCATTCTTATTGTAAGTGTTGGTTGGATTGTCAATATCTTTATATTTAATAATTTAAAGTTTTACAAATAAACAATTCCAAAAAGATTTTAGTATCATGTAATGACAGTAGAACACGGATTATTTCTTTTTTTGCACACATTTTTTATTTCCTGATAATCTACACATATATATATATATATATATATATATTCAAAAAAGGTATTTATAGTGTTGTATTATTATGCTAAGCCATTTCACAGGGATAGTCATTTTTCTTCCTTACATCTTCAGTGGCTTGATATTCTATTCCTTCCTCTGCCCAGGAATCTTTGCATATCTCAACTACCATGTGCCGAGGACTCGTCGGGACATCCTTGAGATCCTCCTCAAAGGTCTGCACCGACTGGAGTACAGAGGCTACGACTCAGCCGGTGAGAGGCATTTAAAAAGCTCATATCATCAACAACAACAACACACTTTTTTAATCAGGCCTCTTTATTCACGTTCCCCTTACTGTCTTCCAGGAGAGCTTTTTTCTGATAATGCCCAATTTGCTGATGGTGAAGTTTGTTTATTTGGACAATAATACAGCGTTAGAATCGCCTTATCACCATTTGTTTTTCTTTGTTCCCGCCAAGCAAGACTGATGTTGACCCTAAATAATTGAACAGCCGTTATTGTGTTTATGGGTTACACTTACCGCACCATTAATGTAGCTATGTACTAAAGACTATGTACAGTATGTGAAGACTATGTACAGTATGTGAAGACTATGTACTGTATGTGAAGACTATGTTCTGTATGGGAAGAAGTTTTGTTCTAATGTTTTGGTTAAATGTAGCTGCATGTTATGTTGGAGTTCTGTTCTGGCATTGGACCACAACAAATGGGAAACCATACAGTTATCATATACATTTTTGTATACTTCATGCACTCTAATTCACTCTCATGCTCACTTATTTGTATTTGGTTAGGTGTGGGAATTGATGCTGGAAATGGAAAGGACTGGGAGACAAATGCCAAGTCCATCCAACTGATCAAGCAACGTGGAAAAGTGAAGATGCTTGATGAGGAGATCAACAGTAAGTACCGTGAATCAAACATTCATCTGAATTTTCATTCTTTATACTTTGTTGCATTTTGGATACTAAACACTCCTGTATTTGTCTGACCTTTTTAGAGCAGCAGGATATTGAAATGGATGTGGAGTTTGACGTCCATCTGGGCATTGCTCACACCCGCTGGGCCACCCACGGTGCGCCAAGCCCAGTTAACAGCCATCCCCACCGGTCTGACAAGACCAATGGTCAGTTGTGTTTGAAGATTGAGAGCTAACACACAGCACAAAGTTTAACATTTTACAGCTCAGGTTTTTTGATCTGGTTTCAGGTGTCTTAAAGTTTCTGTTTATCTTTCTGGTCTACAGAGTTCATTGTCGTTCACAATGGAATCATCACCAATTACAAAGACCTGAGGAAATTCTTGGTAAGCATACATTTCTTTCATGTGTTGACCACTCTGATATGAAACAGGACTAACTCTTTTTCCCCACCTCCACAGGAGAGCAAAGGTTACGAGTTTGAGTCAGAGACTGACACGGAGAGCATTGCCAAGCTGGTGAAGTACATGTTTGACAACAGGGAGAATAACGACATCAGTTTCGCAACACTGGTGGAACGAGTGACCCAGCAGCTGGTGAGGACCTGCTCATGCACACTGCTGCTCTTATATTGATCAGCTGATAAAAAAGCCTGTCTTGATTGATTTGTTCTTCCCCTCACCAGGAAGGAGCTTTTGCCCTGGTCTTCAAGAGCGTCCACTACCCCGGAGAGGCAGTTGGCACAAGGTACATTCCTACTGATGCTGTCAAACGTATTGCAACTACTTCAGACTGAAGTTTTGTTTGCTCATAAAATAGTTTCTGTGTAGGAGGGGAAGTCCCCTGCTGATGGGAGTGAGGTGTGATCACAAGCTGTCCTCAGATCATATTCCTGTGGTCTACCGCTCCAGTAAGTTTCAGTTTGTATTCTCAATGATCCATGTGTGATGGCAGGAGTGTGACTGAGGCTCATTTCTTTTTGTCTTCAGCCACTAAAGACAAGAAAGGCTGCACTGCCCTACCCAGGTCGGACCGGGACACCTGCTTGTTCCCTGTGGATGAGAAATCTGTCGAGTATTACTTTGCCTCCGATGCAAGGTTAGCACATACCCACGTCTTTGCATCAGCCTTTTTTAATTAGATTTCTTTCTCACCGAAGTTCCAAACTTTAGACTTCATTTTGAATCAAATTATTGACGTTGTCTTCCGCTCGCCTCTCTTGTCGCCACAGCGCAGTGATCGAGCACACAAACCGGGTGATCTTCCTGGAGGACGACGATGTGGCCGCCGTGGTGGAAGGCCGTCTGTCCATTCACAGGATAAAGCGCACGGCCGGAGACTATCCAGCCCGCGCCATCCAGACGCTGCAGATGGAGCTGCAGCAGATCATGAAGGGTGAGTGGAGGGCCAAGTCTTTGATCTGTTTGTTTGAACTGCTTGTTTAGCTGAGCTGGCTGTTAACTTCCTGCCCTGAGGGCCGCCCTTCTTATCATCCAGCTCGTTACAAACCCACTGTATCAGCTGCACTCCCAGGCCAGCCTCTGTCAATACGATGATTGTTGTAGGAATGTATCGCCCTCAACTTCCCTATCTGAGCCTGAGCTGACATTTAGTGCAGTCAAAAGATAGAAGTACAGAGGAGCATGGTTGAATGTTTATAGCTTTGTTAATTAAACAAAGGGTAATGAGTTTTAAAGTGGATATTTGAGCTGTAATTGAAAATAAGTTACATTTGAGTTTATTTATTGTTGAGACTTGGATGAGAAGTGGGACTTTCTTGGCTCAAACATCACATGACTGTTTGCTGGGACCAATAACCTCCCAGGGTCTCAGCTGGTTGCCTCTTCGTGCTGTTTCCCTCTGTTCTCACTCTTTGTCTAAGCCAAGTTAAGTGCATGTTAGCTGCAGCTTCATATTTACTCTACAGACATAGGAGAGGTATCAGTTATATCACATAACTCCCCTCAAAAGGGGAAAACACTCCTTTAATTTGGACTAGGGCTGCACGATTTGGGGAAATAATCTAATAGAGATTTTTCTGACAGATATTGCAATTCGATTTGCGATATTTTTTTTTAAGCAACCCAACGGAAGTTTATTGTAAAATGCGGCCATACCTCCGGCTAGGAAGGTCGTATCAACGTGCTCCCGTCTCTAGCACCCCCGCAGCCCGAGCTACGAGTGAAAGAACTAAACTTACATGAAACTTCCGTTGAGTTGCTTTAAAGTCAAGCTTCAGTTTAAGATTCACCCTGTAATAGAAACATGTGATGGAGCATTACTAACCTGACTCAGATGCTTTGTTTCACCAAACCATCTAGGAAAGCTCCATTGGAAGCCATTTGGAAAAGTATTTCAAAAATACATGGCAGGTGATTGGATCAATCTGTCTATGACCTGCTATTATGGGCCACTTCTGATTGGTTAACAATGGCTGGTACATGTGGAGCACAGCACTTGTGATTGGTGTGGATGACTGAAACACTAGAAGAACCAAAAAAACAAAACAAAAAAATCGCAGGCTTTGCGATTTGATAATTGCGTCATTTCAAATCGCTTAATCGTTCAGCCCTAATTTGGACTATGGCTGCATTGTTATGATCTCACTTTTTAAATTATTGGTTAATCTGCAGAATATTTTTTTAATTAATGTATTTAGTCAAAAGTGGGGGAAACGGCTGTCTCCACTTCTCAGGACCCAGTGAAGTCTTTACATTGGTATTTTATCCAAACAGCAGTGCAAAGCCAGACCGTTCTGTATGACAACAAGTGCAATTTGGAAACAGCTATCCAGCATTCATGCGTTCACACAAAACCTCACATCCACTTGATCTCATTCCAAATGTTTCTCTGGGCGATGAACTGAGGCCGCCAAAGGGTGGGGACATTTTTGTCAACCGACCCATAGAGCAAGCTTTAGAGCTCATGGTTGCAAACGGAGCAGAACACCCTCATGTGAGAACCTGGGAAAAACAAATAGCTAATCGTTGCAGTTTTAAAGAAGGACATATTGATTGAATAGAAACATGTGTTAATTTTCCCAGCTGAAATGTTGCATAAAATGGGTGACGTGCCTCACTCTGCGTATCCCAGATCGCTGTGAACACTTAAACCTCTGAGCCGTCCACACAAAGAGAAATGTGACTTTCTAAATCACCTTCTTCTCCACTCACTCTTCCCGAGTCATCCAGCAGAGGGCAGAGGTAAACTGATGCTGGCTGCTCTCTACATTCCTTTGTGGTCCTGTCATTACTCAGCCTTTCCTCCGTTTCACTTTCTGGAGCCTTTCTGCTGAATAACCAAAATCATGCATGACCCAAATTGCTGTCAGTGGCTGGCTCGAAAAACACTCTCATAGTTCAGTGTCACTGATTATTATTGATGGAAAAACACTATCTCCCTTTGTCTCATGTTTGCTTTTACAACATTTAAAGGATGCCTTACCCTTTGACCACTTTAACAAAGCAACAGTAACTCCCCGCGTTCCAAACAAAGCCTGATTTATCAGTAACACATTGTAAAGATGTTCATGCTTCTCCAGGAGCTTGTGGTTTGCTTTTTCAGGCACTTAATCTGTGTCGAGAAGACCCTTTCAGACGGTCACATGTGGGCTCACACTTTATAAAAAAAGTCCATCAATGTGTTCTTAAGAGGCATCAAACCTCTTCAAGAGTGGAAAGGTTGAACTGATTTCTGACCCTCCCACCACAGGCAACTACAGCTCCTTCATGCAGAAGGAGATCTTTGAGCAGCCCGAGTCCGTGGTCAATACCATGAGGGGGAGACTCAACTTCGAGAACAACTCAGGTTCGTTTGCTCAGTCGGGCGTTCATGTAATCAAACGGCTAATGGGTGCACTATTTTCTGCTCTGTCCTACCGTGCATGATGCTGAAACGCATGCTCAAATGCCTCTGGTTAAGGATGTATTCTAAGCAAAGCACATGTATTAGTTTGTTCAGATGACTAGCCTTGCTGTCACTTTGTTATAAACATCTTAGTTTGAACACAAGGGAAGTTAAGTATGTATCCAAGATGAACTACACATGTGCTTAAGAACATTTGAATGAGCTACACACTTGTCGTCTTAAAAGATTCTCTCATGGGCTCTGGGCGGACCTTTTTGTAATGAGTTGGAAACTAATAGAGTAGCATGATGGATTAGCTGTTTGTTTTTCAGTGACCCTGGGTGGACTGAAGGACCACATCAAAGAGATCCAGAGGTGTCGCCGGCTGATCCTCATCGCCTGCGGGACCAGCTACCATGCTGGGGTAGCGGTGAGTAACCACTCTCCTAATGCTTTCTCTTCTTTGCTGTAAACGCACATTACGGGAAACATGTCTGTTTTGCGTTTCCACGTTAACTAGCCGGTCGTGTCTGTAATGTGGACACAGGTGAGGTTTGAGCACGCTTTTCGGTTGTGAGCTGGATGATGCCGAGCAGTGCTTTTCTTTCCTCCCCAGACCCGGCAGGTCCTGGAGGAGCTGACCGAGCTGCCGGTCATGGTGGAGCTGGCCAGTGACTTCCTGGACAGAAACACCCCCGTCTTCCGAGACGACGTCTGCTTCTTCATCAGCCAGTCAGGTGAGCAGGCGGGTGCCATCTGGACTTCATCTGAATACACATTCCCCATTTGTCCACTTTCCCCTCCTGGAAGATTGATCTGTTCTTATGCTCGTCTTGAGCCTTGTAAAGCGTCTGCAGCACAGCTGAGTTTTCTCTCTGTTCTGCTGCAGCCTTCTGAATGTGTCTGATATTTGTGAGACGGTTAAGCTGTTTCAAATCAGCCCCGTTTTAGTGGAAAGGCCATTTCCTAACCAACTAATACATCAGCATTACTATATTGTCAGAGCTGTTGCTTCTGTTCCATTGCATAAACCGTTGTCTAAATGATTTTTTTTACTCCTGCCCATCCCCCAGGGGAAACTGCCGACACCCTCATGGCCCTGCGCTACTCTAAGGAGAGAGGAGCTCTGACCGTGGGAATCACCAACACCGTGGGCAGCTCCATCTCCAGGGAGACCGACTGCGGAGTCCACATCAACGCTGGGCCTGAGATCGGAGTAGCCAGCACCAAGGTGAGCCTGTCTTTGTGAATTCTAGAGAGCTGCGATGTCTGGGGATTGTGTACGGTCTCTTCCTCTGCAAGAAGGCTAAGGTCGCACAAAATGCCATAACCTGGAGGTGCTTGTTAGCTGAGTTACATTGCTTGCCATATAACGGCAATGGCCTGGTTTTAAATTCCAGCCTTGGGACCTTTGCATGTCACACCCCCCTCTCTCTCTTTCTCGCCCTTGCTACACTCTGACATTGTCTTACCTGGCTGTTTGTCAATACCTTTGGAGAGTACATACCTGTTGGAGACAAATATACATGTGACATGATCTGTTATCAAATATTACATTTAATACAAAATATAGCTACATCTTTTCCATTGCATAAACTTCATATTGCTCAGTTGAGAAAACCCCCCCCCGATGTGTCCCCGAAAAACGGTCCCATTTTCTCCTGAGTGAGGAGGTGCACCTCACATCAAATCCCTGAAAGTAATTGCATGCGTAGATGGCAACTGGTTTGGAGAAAACACTTGATATCTTTGAACTGACCTTTTGATTCTGACTTTGACAAAACTGTGTCCACCAAGTTGTGGAATTATCTCGTGAATGAACTCAACGGCCACTGCATGAAGCCCAGATGAAAACTCCATCGTGAGTCCCCCCCCGCCTCCTGACATTTTCCTCCTCTGAACCCTCGGGGATTGAATGAGCCTGATATTCTCATCTCAACGCACGTCAAGACAGGGTCCTTCATTTTCTGCCTCCCCCCGGCCCCCCCAATCCCCTTCTACTAAACCAAAAGGCTTTGCTCATTTGGACCGAGAAGTAGAGGAGCCCCCGCCTCAGTTGGCCCGGCCCTTAGGCTTGGCTTGGGGACAGGCTTGGCTCGGGGACTCTCTCTCTGCGCCAAAGTCCCAGAGCACGCCTCGGAGACGCCATCATTAACTGCTTGGCTGCCTGGGCCACACACCCAAACCCAACTCCACCAAATGCTGCAACCTAGCTCGTCAAATCCCTGCACTATACACACATGTTACTAGGGCTGAACGATTCATCGATTTTAAATCGAAATCGCGATTTTGAAAGGATGCAATTTATCAAATCGCAAAGCCTGCGATTCTGTTTTTGTTTTTTCGTTCTTCTCGTGTGTCAGTCATCCACACCAATCAGAAGTGCTGTGCTCTACATGTACCAGCCATTGTTAACCAATCAGAAGTGGCCCATGATAGACAGATTGATCCAATCACCTGCCAAGTATTTTTCAATTTTTTTTTTTTCCAAATGGCTTCCAATGGAGCTTTCCTAGATGGTTTGGTGAAACAAACCATCTGAGTCAGGTTAGTAATGCTCCATCACATGTTTCTATTACAGGGTAAATCTTAAACTGAAGCTTGACTTTAAAGCAACCCAACAGAAGTTTCATGTAAGTTTAGTTCTTTCTCTCGTAGCTCGGGCTGCGGGGGTGCTAGAGACAGGAGCACGTTGATACGACCTTCCTAGCCGGAGATATGGCCGCATTTTACAATAAACGTCCGTTGGGTCGCTTAAAAACAAATATCGCAAATCCAACCGCAATATCTGTCAGAAAAATCGCAATTAGATTATTTCCCCAAATCGTGCAGGCCTACATGTGACACACAAACATCCTCTTCATTGCTTCTATTTTCAACGGGATAAGCAAAAATAAAAAGGAGAAAACAGCCTTTTCCATTTCGCATGTTCATATTCAAGATTTACGGAATAATTTGGAGACGAGAACATTTTGAAGCTGTCAAAATGTGAATCCTTTTGGCAGGTCAACTAATGAAATGGAGACTGTATGGATTACAGTGCAGTATCCGTCACATCGTTAGTTTCTAGTCAACAACTGCATCTCTTTGAACATAAATGTGTTTATGTAAGGGGGTTCATCTCTGTTGGCATGTTATGTATGAAACACGCTAAGAAGTTGATGACATGAACACTTGGAGAATCCCACAGTTGACTATGTTGAATAAATATGTTGCCACCTCTGACTCGCTCGCACAGACGGTCAGAGTTCTGAGGGGCTGTGGTTAGCGTGTTGTCTGGAGGAGGGGAAAAAACAGTGTAAAGGGTTTACAGCCATTTTCTTGGCAACAGACACTGGCATGTCTGAGTCCAGAGGGTCCCGTGAAATGACTTGGCTTCACTGGAGCACTGATTCAATCTCTCTAATGGGCATGGAAGGCCTCCAAACGTGCCTGCAGATGAAGGAAAGGAGACGAAGTGCGTGGGGATGACGGCAGGCAGGCATGGAGTCTCAGATCTGCCGCGGTGACATTTGCAGAATGATCAGAGGGTGTGCGCTCTGACGGGATGTTGTGTGTTCACACAGTTTTCCAGGATGAGCAACAATTGGTTTTAGTGAGCTCCTCTGCTTGCTGCTTGACATGTACTAAATCCAAACTCTCCTTCTATTCTCATCTGGTGCAGATTATTACTGAGACAGAGTTTAGTATAATTAAACAGAGGGACATGAAGCACATGCACAAAGAACTAAACTGAGAGAGAGAGAGACTCCATTTGAGATCTGGTTGCTGCTCTTTTTTGTTAGTTTAGCTGCAAAACAGAAAACTTATAATTTATTATACTCGATAAGTTTGGTTACAGTAGGACTTGGTTTTCTATAACCATTTGTGCACGTGTCTTAGCCATAGACTGTATATTAGGGTTAGGGTCTTAGCACAGTTGTATTCAGTTAGAAGGGTAATTAGACGGCTGTTTTCTTATTCCTATCACTTATTCTAATCCTATAATACTCATTAAGTATTATACTTTTCAAGGAATACTCTGGTTTAATTAGTAATATTACACTACTATATACATTCTAATATTCACATTTTTAAGTATGTATTGTTGTTATATATTGTAGTACAATGTGCACATTTTTTCCAACGTATCTATTGCACTTTTAACTTGAATTTAGTTGATTTTAATGTTTATTTTATTATAAAATGGAGCACTTTTCATGAAACCAAACACAACCCAAGATTATATATAAAAATAAAAAAAAGATTCTGCAAAGTTGAAATTCGACCCAGAAGTTGAAATGTAAATCTAACGCTAATAACACACACTGTGCTCTGCAGGCGTACACCAGCCAGTTCGTGGCCCTCATCATGTTTGCGCTGTTGATGAGCGACGACAGGATTTCCATGCAGCCCCGACGCCGAGAGATAATCCAGGGCCTGAGAGTCCTCCCAGGTAAATGAAGCCAAGACACGGAAGTCCTGATCACATGTGAGATCAAAATGAATAGGGATAGAAAGCCAGCCCTCCGAGCAGAGATCAAGTGAACCCAAAGCATGGTTCATATTTGTTTATACAATCCTCTTGGATGAGGAAGTGATGCGATGAGAGCGGGATCAGGGGAAGAGAGCGCTGTAGGCTGTGGCTTCTCTGGATCTAAAGCATATGATAGAATCTCCCTCATTGTGACATTATGAGTTCCAGCATTTGATGGGAGCAGCATGTTGACAGTAAGACAGTTGCAGTGTTAATTTTGGCAGCTGTTTTTGATTTAGTCTTTAGACGAAAATGGTTATTAGTTTTAGTCACTTTTTAGTCATTCCTATCCTTCGTAGTTTTAGTCTAGTTTTAGTCGACAAAAACTCAAAACGTTTTAGTCAACTTTTAGTGGATGAAAAATTACATTTTGGTCAACTTTTTGTCAATGTGTCTCTATACTCTCTGAACGCATGTCTGTTAGGCCCCGCCCCCCGCACACAGAGATACACAGGGAGATCGCTCTTCTGGAGTGAAGAGAGCGGAAATAATGATATTGCAAGTTAGAAACGTAAGATGTATTTTGACAGACAAGATGGACACTTGGGGGAAAATATGCTGCATTTTGAATGTCCGACAGTCCACCATTAACACCTTAGTCCCGTCTCGTCAACGAAAACTAAATATACATTTCGTCATAGTTTTCGTTATCAAGAATCTATTTTTAGCTCGTCATCGTCTCGTCTTAGTCATGTAAAAAAGGTTGTTGACGAAAAATTTTCGTCACAGTTTTCGTTGACGAAATGAACACTGGACAGTTGACATCATCACATGTTAGGATTTGGCCACATTTCAAATCCACAATTGCATATTTGTTCTGGTCATGTCTTTTACAGATCTGATAAAGGACGTGCTGGCTCTGGATGATGAGATCCAGAAGCTGGCGATGGAGCTGTACGAGCAGAAGAGTGTGCTGATCATGGGCCGAGGCTACCATTACGCCACCTGCCTGGAAGGAGCTCTGGTGAGAACACACATCCTCCTCTCTCTGAATGCTGTCCCTTAAGGGCTTCATAACAGTTATATTTAACTGCAGGAAATATTTTTGCCTTTTTATTTAAACTAAGAAACCAAAGAATGTAGATATCTAATATTGGAGATCATTGTTTTGAATATGCATCTTAATCTTAGAAAACTAGTGTTCATACCGATAGTTGGGTCTTAATGTGTACATATGTATAAATGTGTCTTTTGATTGTGTATATATATATATTTGTTTCGTATTCGGAATTAAGGGAAACGGTATTTCGATCTCTCTCTCTCTCTGCACTCACAAACTGAAAGATCGACAATAAAGTTGACTTTGGGATGGACTGAGTTTTGTGGTTTTACCTAAGCGTAGATTGACTCAACCCGTGTTTCTTTCCATTATTCTGCTTAGAAAATCAAGGAGATCACGTACATGCATTCAGAGGGCATCATGGCTGGAGAGCTGAAGCACGGCCCCCTGGCTCTGGTGGATAAACTCATGCCGGTTATCATGATCATCATGAGGGACCACACCTACAACAAATGTCAGAACGCACTGCAGCAGATTGTTGCCCGCCAGGTAAGAACTACACACACCTCAACGAATCAGATGTTACGAGTGGATGCCTGCACAATTTCCCAGTTTGCGATTATATACATCTTGTACACCTCTTATTTATTTACAAAATAAGGATACAAAGAATATAGGAAATATTAAAACAAAGGTATTACATTTGACTTCAGGATTCACTCAGTGAAATGCTCTGGAAACAAACATCGAATCTATTACGGTTAACAAATGAACGATACATTTTGGGAACGGATCTACATTTTATTCCGATTTTAAAAGAATGTTTTTTTTTGTGCCGTCATCGTGACTGAAAAAATCTGAAGAATATATAATTGTGTATTAAAATCACGTACAGATGTAATGATATCTGTTTAGATGTCCTTTTTGTCTATTCATACACCTTGAGCACTCACATTTCTCCTATTGGGATAATAAAATGTACCTTGACATTGAATATTAACTAAAAGTAGTTCTTAATACATCAAGATTTAGTTAATATTCAAACAAAAACAATCCAGATTTAAAATATACTGTTGCAATGTCCAGTGATCGACCTTGCAAATTGTTTAAAAACTCACATTTTCAAACATCGAAATCTAATCTGTGATACCGTCATTGTTATTGAGAACATCTAAAGCGTCCCGTATTAAAACCTTAACTCTCTGAACCCTTGATGACCGCAGCACATTTAGCATGTCAGGTTGATTTCCACAGTCCTGTCCTGCGTCACACCCCCGATCCTTCACCTCAATAAACACAAGGGAGGGGTCCAGCGTGACATCACCGCTGTTGGTAATCTGCAGCAGATGTGGCTTTAAGAGGTGTTAAAATCAGCTGACATCGCTGGAAGAAGGAGGGTGTTTTTTTTACAGATCCAAGTTTAGGACCACGTTGACGTTCATTTGCTTTGTTTGATTTCCAGGGCCGCCCCATCGTGATCTGCGACAAAGACGATTACGAGACGGCGAAGAACTCGAGCCGCACCATCAAAGTGCCGCACTGCGTGGACTGCCTGCAGGGCGTCCTGAGCGTCATCCCGCTGCAGCTGCTGTCCTTCCACCTGGCCGTGCTCCGAGGATACGACGTGAGTACTGGCCCTGAGTGTCCTGACGGTTCCGACAGAGGATCAAGGTTCAAGGCTTTTATTGGTCATACGTACATAGCTACAGTGTAGTTATGACGATGAAAGTCTTAGGTCACAGGCTCCCCCAACAGTGCAACACAGAAAAAAACTGAAAAAGTACTGCAAGTAAAAATAGTGCAATAAGAGTCTATCTACAAGTGATTGGAATATGATATATTAGATGAATAGTTTCTAAATTGCAGCCAGATGAATGTTATGTTATGGATGTTGTTTCAAAAGTTCAGGTGTTTAATAGTTGAGATGTTTTGCCTTATCTGTAGGGAGGTGTACCGAGCCCCGGGGCTGAGTTATTAAAGACCGCGGTACCGTTAAGCTCCGACGTTATCTGTCTTTTTATCGGTACCGGAGACGTTTAAAAAAAATATGCATCATGTATTATGGCTACACAAACATTATAGTGCAGTTTTAGTGTCGCTATCTCCTTTTCTAATATGCAAAAAGACTGCAAAATGCGTCTATGATTATTTTTTAGTATTTCCGATCTTTCCAATCCAGAAGAGAGATCTCTCTCCCCCGTCTGTGTGCGAGGGGGCGGGGCCGTTTACACACACGCAGCTGCTACACACACACACGCACGGGCGCGCGGCAGAGAGAACGTGCTCCGAGGTGTGGTTAAACTTTACCCGTCTCGAGGTGGACAATACTCGTAGCAATAAGAGTTTAGCTTGTAAGGGCGGTAACACGAGCTATTTGTCTAAACCAGGGGTGGCAAACTCAATTTCCTCGCGGGCCACATTAGAATTATGGTTGCACTCAAAGGACCGGTGGTAACTTCAAGACTATATAAATATACATAGATAAATATATAACATATATAAAATAATGTATTATTTTACAATATTTCCTCTGCATTGGATTATTATCTAGGGTAATAACTTCATAATTAACTACGTCTGAAAGCAGAAGTCTAGGGCAAATAATTGCAAGTCTCTTCAGTGTGCATTTCAGAAAAATGAGATGCATTGTGGGACATGTAGTTTATGGGCACCATGCTCCTATAAAGCGGCATGTAACCTTATAATAAACTGATTATATTCTTTGCAAGCTCTTGTGGGCCACATCAAATGAAGTGGCGGGCTGGATTTGGCCCCCGGGCCTTGAGTTTGACACCCCTGGTCTAAACATTTAGCAAAAGTGCACCACATTCAGACGGAGGAATGCACCGGGTTCGACTGTCTTTCTAGAAGCTCTGTAGCCTCATCCACGAGTAATGTTTCCACGTCAGGTGTTATGTATGCTAGCAGCAACACACGGAGTTAACTCAGTTATACAAACATGGGTTAATGATTAGAGGTAACTGAGTTACTCTTTATTTTGTTAAAGTTTCAGCTATTCTGTTTACAATTCTGTCATCACATTACTTAATACGATTTGTTAAAACATTGTTGTTTCTTTTGTTGTGAAATATTATTTATTTAATTTAGTTAGTTTTGTTTACAATTTGTTTAGTTAGTTTACCTAATTTTTTACTCTAAAAGTACCGTTAAAAGACCCGACCGATAAGCGGTCCATCTTTCTGGTATCAGTTTTGACGACTTTTTACTTTTACTTCTTACATTTTTAAAACAAATACCTGTAGGCCTACTTTCTACTTCTTACAATTTCAAAACAGGCTGGTTACTTTAGTCTGAATGTGTGTTTGGTGGCGTGATCATTATTATTTAGAGTCATTGCGTGCCGTTTGATTTGAACACGATCCGTGTATCCATCACTTCCTGGTCTTCTCTAAAGAAGAGGGACCAATGGAAACGTTGTCATGTTGCCGTGGTTCAGTAAGACTTTACAAGTTTACATTAAGATGTGGACTTCAAAGCCCCTTATTTTAGCGGAGATGCGTTTGTACTTTCAGTCTCCTGGATTATTTGTCTGTGAACCCGTCCGGTGGCAAAGGCATCGACATCCACTTCCAGAAATAAACCACATGCAGTGTTTATGTGCAGATCACAGTGCTCTTAACTCAAACCATTATTGTTATTTAAGTCAAAGTGTGTAACTCAGGACACTGGAGATAATAAGTTTAGCTGCCGTAAAAAAGGATTTCAATTGTATGTAGTATTTATTAAACATCCCAATGTGTTGACATACAGTCTCCCTTTGGTCACATTTTGTGTACCAGTTTTGCTGTGCTGTGTTGGAGAGGACCACATCCTCTGCTATCACACATTTAAGCACTACTTTGTATTAATTGTTCTTGTTAGCTTCTGTAAAGCCTGCTAGTTTAATTATTCCCAATGTTTCCATGCATCTGTGTCTCAGACTATACGAGCCCTGAAATTGAGGCATGTCATTTGTTAGTTTAACAGATTTGATAAAGAACAGTATGTGACCATTACTCGTATTATTGTCTCTTAATTTTCACAAGTTGCTTACTTTTTAAACAGGATTGGGCTAGCTGTTGAACTGTGTGTAGACTTCCCTGACTCTGCTTCATAACATGATGTCAAAGCACAAAGTAAACAGCTTAACTGAAGTACACCATGTGAATATTGTCCGTGTGGAGCACTTCACTTCAGAGACATGTCCTCACACTGCATCCCAGTTAGCTCTTTAAGCCATAGCTATTTATAACTGTGCCATATTGGGCTGCTGTTACAGCTCTGTTGCACTCCGCCCTCCCTCTCTTATAAAAGTGTCCAAGCATCTGAAGTCTGTTTTTAAAGTAATGGAGGAGCATTATATCACTGGCAATAAAATGTCTTTTTGGTAAATCCAACTTAGCATTTAGTCAGCAGGAAACCTGTCTTACTTCAGGGGGTCCGCGGGGTCTTAAAAAGTGGATAAATCAATTTAGCGAAAATGAATGCTATTCAAAATTATTTAACGGCATTTTCCAAGGTATTACATTTTGTAGCTTGTTTTCAATAAGTTTATAAATTGTCCAAAGAGGTTGTATTCTACAGTGCGCCTGAATGTAATCATTGCGTAGGTGTGTAGTGTGATTCTGTGTAGTTTATTTATGGCATCCCGTTGGATCTGACGTCATCTGAACAGGACATTGCACGCTCACTGCTTGATAGCGCGCGAAGGTCCGTTTACGCCGGTTGCTAAGCAATATCGTTATGGGGAAATGCAAGTCTGCGTCCAAATGGTTGGAAGATAAGGAGGAAGGACAATCAATACTGTATATAGTCGATGTGAGGTAAAGTGTGTCGCCAAGGTAACCGGTTAGAACTCAAAGTGGCGATGAGGTCTTAAAATGTATGGAAAGGGTCTTTTTAAAAAGGTCTTAAAAGGTGTTTACATCTGACTTCAGGATTCCTGCTTATACCCCGTCTGACTTGTTGTTCATTTAAAGGGCTATTGTTCATCGTGTAGTAAATAACTTATTGTGTTTAACTACAGGTGGATTTCCCAAGAAACCTGGCCAAGTCAGTGACCGTGGAGTGAGAGACGCATCATTCATCCCGACAACAGAAGCCAAGCGGACGTTCACTCATACAGACGGAGAGGGAGCGCCTGTATGCAGAAAGCAAGAGAAAACAACGTTATTTTTAATGCAATCTTTTAGCCAACAGTTGTGTATCCCACTGTTGCGTATTCTCTCACTGTCTATATTCTCCTAAAATCCAATGGCGTCGTTGTTATTTTACTGTTAGAGAAGCAGTTGTGTGTGGTGGGGAGGTCTGGGCTGGTTGTGAATCTGTAGCAACTGACAGTTACATATTTATTTGTGCTGATTAGCATCACTAGGAGCTGCTGTGATAGCTGACAGGAGTTTGGTTTTACAGACCTTCATGGCTTTAGTTTTTTCTTCCTTTCCTGCAATATGGATATTTTTCTTTGGCAGCTAATCGTTTGAAGTGTCTTTAATCTATAGTAAACGACCGCCTTAATTCATTCCACGCCACATGTCATCACGTATTGGTAATTGCAGCGCAGTTTGCCTGTGCTTACCTTGTTACACTCGCTCTCTTCTGAGGACTCTCATCTCAATAAAGGAGCAAAATCACAGAAAAAGCTTGAAGACACTTCTGTGTAAGAAACCTTCTTGGGTAGGTTTCACAAGTTTGTCCTTTGTATGAACCTTGCATTTCAATATTAAACCCTAGTCTTGGTGGGATTGGTTTGCGAGTAGAAGCCTCTTACTCAGATTGTGTTACCTCACACTCGCTCTGCTATTACTTTAAAGCTTTTTCTGCATAATGACTCTTATACTGGCCTTATTGCTGAGGTAAGGTTTTCATTTAAACTGAAGTGAGATGAAGTTACTGACATGGAGTAGAAGTTTCTCACAGTTTCCAGCCCACGCCTCTCCACCACGACTCCTGCAATTGGGACCATTTGTAGCTAACCTTTTTTCTTTTCTTATATTTAATGTCTTTTTTTGTATTATTGAAGTTATTCTGATTTAAAATGTGAATCTTACTGTCATTTGAAATGCCCTGTCGTACCAAAAATCACTTTGGCAGTTGTAAACCAAAACATATATTTGATATGTTATCGTATATTGTAGCCAAACGTGTACTGATGTTGGTCGATTGGGTCATGGAAGGATGCTTCGAAGCCTAAAGCGGACATGTATAGTTTTATGGTAGGGTGTCATGCTGCAGATGTTTATTTAGATAAAAAAATGTCAGCTATGTGTGTGTCCCATAATGTCTGTATTAGAAAGGGAGATGTTGTATATACACACACACACACACACACACAGTGAAGAAATAGAAAGTGCTTGTTTGCTTTCCTTTTCAGTCATCACATGTTAGGTTCAAAATATATTTATCTTGCTTATGCAATCCAGCCTTAACTTTAATTCTCCCCCCCCCCCCCCTTCATTGAGTTCCTCCTGAACCAGTGTAAGGTTTTGAAAACTGGACAATGTTACAGGTACAACAACAAAAAAAAGCACGTACATGAGGTTAGCAGATTTAGATTTCTTGACTGGAGGCGTTGACAAAAGATGCTGCACTGAATCCTAGCAACATCTGTTACTGAGGGCGTGGGGCACTATTTATTAGTGGACCCGATGCAATAAAGTGCCAAGTACTTCCCTTTTTAAAGTGTCCGAGTTCATTTGTTCAGAAGGTGCAGTTCATTATGTGCATTCTTGTGAAGGTGCCACACATCCTGACAAAGATGCCAGCAAATGTCAACATTTTATTAGAATGAAAACAGGCAGTAGAAATCAAGTTCTATTACATTCTGTATGATATTAAAAGTTAAATAAATGGGTTATTTTAAATATATACAAAGAGACCTATACATTCAGGAGCTGTACATAGTGATGACATATCCCAAATGATTCAGTTACCAGTCACTCACAGTAAGGATGGAATGCATCCATATAAAGTCATGTTGGAGGCACTGGGTCTAAGCGGCGAGTTGCCAGGGTCAGGATGGTGGTCACGCAAACAGAGCGTGAACGTTGGCAGAGATCAGGCCCGACATGCAGCGCTGACTTTAACCCCCGGACAGCTCTCCCTCCTCCCCTGCACACACAGCAGCTGGTGTCTCTGAAGGTCTAATGGAGCCCAGGTGGAGCAGCTCGAGCGTACATGTATGTTGGTCCTGCCTCCTTTGAGAGAGTAGCACACCTGCCAGCGTCAGCCTGAGGAACGCATTCAGGCTCAGCAGGGTGGAGAGGTAAAACGGTAAGCTGTTGATGAAGGCAAGTGCAACCTTCAGCAAGATCTCGCTGCACTGACTAACCACAATGAAGTCTTCCAGTGCAGCTGCAGAGTACTTTCTGAAGCTGGCCACCGCTCTGATGAAAAACGTCCTCCATTCTCCAACCACAAAGAGCACATGGCTGTGGCTAGTTTAGCATGTAGAGAAAGCAGTTAGGTCTCTCTCTGTACTGTAGGTCTCACTATGTATGCGCTCAACTTTATTACTACGCGGCGGTGGTGTATAGCCGAATCACAGCCCCAACCTTGAGCAACCACACAATTTCACTACATATTTTACTTTTGTAACTCTCAATGTTTGTGACCAATAGAACTCCTTGTGCACTTGTACAGCCAGCCAGTCATATGTTGGCATTAAGTGGGGTGCTGCTCTGAGGTTTTGATCGATATTACCTAGGTCTTCTTGAGCCATACACTGTCTTGAGATCTTATTCATTGTATCTTTGTCTTGTGATTTTTGACTGAAAGGGCAAAAGGCTTGAACTACTTTGGTTGAACTATGTGGCTGTGTCCCTGCTTTTGACAAATAGGTGTGCGATTTGACATGCCAGATTGACTGAAAATTCTATATATTGGTCATGTTGGTAGGATTTGGTAGGCGTGGTGTTACTTGTTGGTACGTGGGTTGGGGGGGGGGGGGGGGGGGGGCATGAGTGCTCAGTGCCCAAGGGTCCCTGGAGGTACTAATCCAGCCTTGATCAAAGCCATGTTTACGTGATTATCTACACCTGTGTTTTACTTCCAATAAGCCAAAATGTAAACTGTATAAGTGAAAAATGGGATTGAGAAATATGTTGTGTTTCTTCTTCTTTTGGCACATCTGCTTTTTATTTTAACAAAGAGGCTGGTATTTCAGTGTATGTCCTATTTTTAAAAAAAAAAGAAAAAAAAAATGGGCTTCAGAAGGCACCTACTGTAGCAGGACATGGCCACAGAAGCGGTTTTGCCCACTTAGAGTGCAAGGTGTTTATATTTTGTCTATATCTGGACAAATCAAAATGAACGCTGAGTTCAAAGTTAGGTGTGTTTCAAGAATGGGTGCTGCTCCAGGTTTGGGCTCGGTATGGCTCTACGATTGTTGTGATCTCATAGCAAGTGGGGCTGTAACGGTATACTGGTGTCACTGTGTAAGAAGTGACATTAATGATATTGTGGATATTCGTTGAGTTTAACTAATGGGTGATCTCAGTGAACACATAGCCTATGAGATGATTTTTGATAATGTCATCAACTACGTAAACTAGACCAGACACTTGTGAATGTTTGTTTACCAGAAAAGCTGACCTCACTTAATTGTGCTGACAAAGTCTGGAGACAATCTTAAATGAACTGTCAGTCACTTATTAAGGTCTGTGGTGGTTCATCTCACATCTGAATGTTTCATACTGATGAAGAACTCCACCCAAATGTCTTGAAGAAATTGCGGGTTTCTTTTTTTTTTTTTTTTTTTTTTAAAGGCAGCAGTCAGTATAACAGTAGTGCCTTTGTTTTTGCGTTTTTATCATATGGGAGACGTCTGTGTAATAGTTATAATATGTGTGTCATGTTTATAAAGTATATGCTGGACATATGTGCTGTAATTCTTAACACAGCCTGGAAACAAAGCTGGCAGCAGACTCCAGACATCTTGCATTGGGTTTGTCTGGCATTGAATATTCACAACTTGATCTGAAATGTCCCTGCAGATTGTCAACATCAAATCATAATCAAAGTCATTTTCTTTGAAACATTCAGAAGCTGCAGATCGTTATTTCTCTCTGTCCTGTCCACTGTCCCCAGAATTTGTCGCAAACACTTTCCCTGCAGCCTGTCCACATTTCCTGAGGATTAAATGGTGTCTAATATTTTCCGAGATAGCTCACTCCGTTCGTGCATGTGACATAATGCAACATATGAACATCTGGGATTAGTTAGCCATGCTCTGCATATTCTGTTCTCCCTTTTTTCCATCACAGCGAGGGAGTGAGGTGCTCTTTGCAAACAGCCCCTGCCCACTTTGTAAACCCGGTGATCCCAGTGACAATATCAGTTCTCTTTCTTACTGTTGTATAAAGGAAATAGGAGGAAAAGTTCAATTAGAGTTTTACCATCATATCTCCAATTACTGTAGAATGAATGGCATGCTGTAGACATTCTTTAAAGCAATCTTATTATTCGTTCTGGGGTTTTCCCTTTCCTGTAGTGTGTTTATAGGTTTTTGGGCATGTGGTCTGCTAAGGCTATCATCTTTAAGTGGAGTTTTCATCCCCCCATGTTTTCACATTGTCAGCAAGTATATCACAATGGTCTACGGATGAGTAATTGTATTTAAAGAGAAATACAGAAAGACAGAATCCACTTCAGTACATTTCAATTGTTTACTTTCATTTTGAAGGAGACAAACAAAGTATTCGACTGTATCGCTGGAAATTTGAAAAACGTTCCTTTGAGTTTTGCGGTGAAATTCAAGACTCTGAGGAGCAGACCATTGCAATCTGCACTGAATTTAGCGGAAACTCTTCTGATCTTATATTAACTTTTATTTAATCTAGACTTTTTATGGCCCATGAGACGGCATTGCTTTCATTATGTTCCATGCTTGGAGGAACTAAAAGCACCTTGTGCAAGAAAACAGATGATTCTGTTTAAGTGGATTAAAATGGCTGTCACAATACGTAAAGTAGCCTCTTTCTATTTGACACACACGCAAGCATCTATCTGCAAACACATGGTTGTGTCAAAAGTATTGTTTAGATGAAACCCTTTTGCTAGAGGCCATGGGTGGAAGATGATGCACAGCTTTTCCCTGACTCTTTATCCACATAATAGGTGGAGCATATGAAGCGATCACAATCATCTTGGTGAGGTTCATTTAAATCATTCTTTACTCTGACGAGCACAAAAAAGGCCCAGATGTGACCCACAATGTTTACTATGGCATAAAAAAAAGTTAAAATACGTTACATTGCTGTTTCAATACGCTGAACAATCAGCATTTTTGCTAACCTCAAAAATGTGTCTACTCGACAATTAAAAACAAAAAAAAAATGCATTTATGTTGTATAAAACAAGGTAGAAATGTTATAAAAAGAACAACTTAAACATTATTGCATGCAATCGCTCAACATTCAAGAGTACAAAAATGTGTGTTTTCAGAATCTTCTAAGTCATCCTAACTGTGTTGTATCTGGAACATTTGCAACTTGAGTCTCTTATCTCTTATCAGGAAATGTTACAGACACATACTTTAGTGTAATGATCATTTTGAACATAATTTCCTCCTTGTACAGAGGCTTCAGTTCAAGCTGTTGTTCCTCTGCTTGTTCAGGATTCGTCCAATCGTGCGTGTGCATGCAGGGGACAACAGGGCCTGCAGCAGCTCCGAGGACCATGAACCAAATGTCTTTCAGCCGGCCTGCATGACCTCATTTTTAGGGAATGTCTGTGTAATTCAAGCATCAGCAATTGCACTGTTAGTCTTAGTGTGTACGCTGTAGACAAACAGCTGAAAACAAGTCCTCACTGCTTCAACTTCACAAGGCAGGAAGGCAAAAGCCCGCGCTCACAGGTCCTCGCAGGTACAATCAAGGGTGGTCATGTGCTGATTGTTGAGGGGACTCAATATAATTTATAAAATCCTTTAAAATTCTCCACCCTCTGCTCCCAGAGCTTTACAGGCCGGGGCGAGGTGGAGGCCGGGCAGGTGGAGGGGCGCGTCCCGGAGTAAGTGCCTGAGGAAGAGGAGGCAGGGAACCAGTGGGGGAGGCGGAGGGTGGGGGGGTGGGAGGAAGGGCTGGAGGGTCAGGTATGTACAGGTTGGTCAGAGGAAGAGCCCGGGTAGGAGGCGGCGTGTAAGGCGGAGGCGTGTTGGGAGGGGAGCAGGTGGGAGGAGGGGTGGGAGGCAGCAGTGGGAGGCTGGAGAAGGAGAACGATGGAGATGACGGGGGGCTGCTGGGGCTCGGAGGGAGGGTGCCCTGCGGGGGAGGGGGGCTTTTGGGAGGGTTGTAGATGGGAGATGGGTGCTGGTTGTAGTCTTGGTAGGCTGGAGAAGGAGACTTCATGCGGGTGAAGTTCATGCATCGGCCCTGAAATTCGAAAACAGATTTTAGAGGAACATTTAGTGACGTAACAAAGTTGTAATGTAAAATAATCATTATGTTTTCCTTTGAAGGGCCTTATTATGCTTTTGGGGTTTTTCCCTTTCCTGTAGTTTGTCTTAAATGTTTTAGTGCATGTTAATGGTCTGCAAAGGCTAAAATACCAACGTTCCCTCCAGAAGAAGCTTCTCTCCCACTGTTGGGAGACTTTTTAAACATAGCATCTAAACATGTAACATCACAGGCACACACATGAACCTGAAGATAAATGAGCAGTAACTATGGCACCCAAAAGAGGGTTTTATTTAGATTTCAGTTGGTCATTCTAAATGGTCAATTTTCCACACACAACATTTTCAATTCTCTTCACCACATTTTTTTATCTATCCTATATTTAACAGGATATCTCCTGCAAAGGAATCCAGGTTTTATGATGGGCGGCAGGTACATCATGTCATATACAAGTACAAATAGGAACGGATAACACAAAACAACAATAGACACTAAGGCCAAACATAAGTAGGGTTGTATACATTATCAGATATTTTTTAAATAATCTGTAGGTCCACTGTGTTAGTCACCATTCACAATCAGACAACCATACGTGGGGATATGTTATCTTTGAACTGTTCTGTAGGCTTCTCATTTACCTCTTTTGTCAAAAATATTAGTCTTGGATCTTTGAGAAAGTAATTGCTGTTTGAAATAACAAACACCTTTTTCTTCTTTCACAGCTGTATTTAAGATATAAAAATGTCCCTTGCTGCGTGTTGTCACAATTTGCATGGACTGATGAATCCAGCAGATGGTTCCACACACACCTTCATGACTGTTTTAATGTAAACACACCTCTACGAATGCTGTATTTCTTGATTAAAGCTTTTAGGTTTATCTAGTGGGCTCTACTCAACTTGACAAAAGAACCTGCCATCAGTCCCCCTGTCCAAACCAATGTGAGGTCATGCTCAAGAGACGATCATATCCCAGAAACACGCTCCGCCCTGGGAGCAGCTGCAGGACCAGGGAGTAGCTGCAGGACCAGGGAGTAGCTTTGGACTGATAAGAGATGACAGCGCTGCTCTGTGCCTCTCATTAACCAGCGGGGCCAAAAGACCTCAGATAGAAAACCCAAAAGGTCTGTCGATCCTCATGAAAACATGTTATAGAGAATTGTTTAAAGATGTCTAATGTTTTTTTGTTCCTGCTGTGTGCCCTGTTTGATTCCTTCACTAATTACTGAAGACACTAGTTTTGAGAGGCTCAGATATTTACAACACATGACGGGAACCTCACTTTAGTTTCTCTCAGGCGTGCAACCGGCCTCCTCCCTCCCTCCACTGCATTCATCTAGGGGAAGTTATAAAAGCAGGGCTTTGACAAGAGTCCTAATTGCAACCAGCGCGAGCTTGTTTACTGCGAATCATCAAGGATGCTAGAGCCATGCTGTGTTTCCAGTGCACTAATGAAGAGCTTAATGGAGTGGAGGACTCTCTGGTGCACTTCAGTTTACAGAGTGGTGTGTTAGATGGACTGAGTGTACTGGGGGAGAAAAGCAAGGGATGTGACTCTGAATATAATTTCATTGTTTCAAAGAGAGTAAAGTAGTTCCACCTTCAAGGCTGGCGATTTAGCATTAGGCCTCAGCTTCCCTGCTTACATAAACTGAGCATTTTGATACTGCATTTCTGCATTTCAGGTCAAATACTAACTGCATGTGACCTGGAACTAAGACACACTGGCCTTGCTGACTGTTCGGTAAGTAAACAAGAGATTATTAAATCTATCTGAAAAGATGACGAAGCTTAAATCATAGCCATATTCATATTTACTGTAATGCAAAATATGTTTGTCACCACATCAGAACAAGGATATTATTACCAAGCATACATTACTGCTTCACAGTGGATTAGATGTGAGTGTCAAATCAATAATGGGCAGGATTCCTAAAAGGAGTCCGCAAAACAGATGTCCTTTAAAACACTGAAAGGAAACTAGGACACTGTTAACATGCAGATGAATGTTGTGATGAAGACAATGCAGGAGACACATGTGCAACCACATCTGTAATGAAACAGCTCTGCTTGCTTATGTACTGCGTGTGTGTGTTTAAGCACTGTGTGTTAAGCAGCTGAAAATCATTTGTTTGTAGCCCTTGCATCTGTTACAGTCCACATATTTATACATGATTACAATAAGAAATATTTTATTTAACTTAACATTCTTTTTTTTTTTTACATAGTCTACTTAATTAGAATTTGTTATCACTTGCACAAATGTATGTCCTTTTTCTTTTATGTCTCAAGTAGTTTCCTGCTGTCCACTTCTGTTGTACATTGCAAGTAGTTTCCTGCTGTCCACTTCTGTTGTACATTGCACTTTTGGAGAATGTCATGATGCCAAAGTTTCAATCATAGCCAAACCCATATTTATTGTATAACGCAACACGTTGTGGTACCATATCAGATTTTAGCTAGTAAGATGTTGTTATCTGCTAATTTATGAAACACGTTAAAATGAACACTTAGAAAGTCTGACATCTTTAAAACACTGTATGATTCTATGGCATACAGTCAGTGTATCCCTCACTTTTTAAGGCTTGCACCGACTGCACCATCCCATCAGATAGACATATGTGATTACATCTATTGCCAAACTACACATCAGCTTGAGATATCATAGTTAGTATCTCAAATAAATCAAATGTGAAACGGGGCAGTGTTATTCCTCCTCTACCTGTGTTCCTGTGGGTTAAAACCGCAGCACTTGACGATGATAATGACTTCTCTGAGCCATGACCACATGAGTTTCATCCTTCCCAATTCAGCTATATCCTCTTCTTGACTTCTTGAGTGTCAAAGCAGCTGTGTGCTATTCAGCTGTGGGAAAATAATAGAAAACCAGCTTTTCCCCAAACTATTAAAAGGCCTGTGTTTAACAGCTGAAATTGCTTTTTAGGATTGTTTGTACATTCACAATTGAACCAGACTATATTTAGTATAGGAAATATGTGAAATGTACAGTTGGCAAAACAGTGCAGTAAATGTGAAAGTTTCTGCTAATCTTTTTTGACTTTGAGGGTAATGGCTGCTGCTCTTATATCAACATGTCTTACTCAGGGTAAGATGAAGCAGTACATAAACGCTTGTGGGTTAGGCATTATTATATCCAGGCTTCCCTCAGATTTGAAGATCCCAGAGTCTCAGACTTCACGTCAGCTGCCAACTGTACAGGTCATCACGTTGTTATCCCCCCCCCCCCCCCCCCCCCTGCTACAGCTGGCCCGTGAAGAATAACATTTTCATAATGACTTCCCAAGACGTCTTTACGTTGCAGTGCACTGTATTCAGTCTAAATCCTAACTCACCACAGGTTTTCCCAAGAGCCTCTACGCTGTGCACAATTCATTGCTAACAGCTGGTTCATTTTCTCAACATTTTCAGATACAAAATAATCCTGTCCGTTGCCAAATGCTGACACACAGCCCAGGTCTGACGTCAGTGTGCACGCTTCATGCCTGATTGTGCAGCTTTGAGTTGTTCTTACCTTGTCACCCGGGTGAGGTCTCATTACAGACACACGGTCGTAGCCTTTTCTTAAAAGCATCCACAATGCATCCAGTTTGCTCTATGGAAAAAGAGAAGAAATCGAACTTTGAAACCAATGCAATTATTCTTAAGATGCAGCTTCTGCTATCAATCGATTTGTTTTTCTCTCCTGGTCACAGCTCTAAACCTGAAAGGACCCATTTGATCCAATCCCTAAAGCCACTTCACAGTGACCAACTAAATGGGTTTCAGTTCATTGTGAGCAGACTCTTCATAGTTTTGAAACAGTAAATACTTTGAGGATAAGGGCAGCTGTTTTCCCTCACAGAACTGCTGGCTGTGCAGCTCTGCTCCCTGGAGGTCAGTCCAACAGGAGTCTGGTTCCTATTATCAATCCCCCGCTGACTGCTGGCTTCACAGCGACTCCCTTAACCCCTGCTGGTCCTGCAGGATGGGACTGTGTGCCAATAGTCACCTTAGCACTAATACCTTAACACATCTCATGCTAATTCCACTGCAGCGTGTTAATAACTCTATCCTCAGCCACATTGTCATGGAGTAATTTGTTACAGATGTTTCACTTCATGCAGTACGCATGTTTACAGCTGGAAGAAAGAAAAACATGTGTCTCAGCGTGCTATTAAACAGCCATAAATGCTTTGATTCATGAAATGTAAGCTGAGGTGCTTTCCCTGACTTCTTCAAACAATTATCTCCCAAATCCTCCTCCATTGCTTTTTTAATGTTGAGCAGTTGAAACTCATCAGTCCTTATTATTTGTTGATAGCACACATATCAGTTTACAGTCCACAGATTTACAAAGTATTGCAATAAGCCGTACTTAATTCTAGTGTACGGTATTTCCTTCTCCTTTGAATCTTTGAATCTTGAATCCTGTATGTATGTTCCCTTTTTAGATGTTGTCAACGAGGACGTTTGAAAGAGCATGTGACCAAACACATCCTCCTCCTGGCTGTTTCCGTCTGTTTCGTACCTGGATGGGTGAGTACCACTTCCTGGGCCCGGGGGGTTTCTGCATGCCGTTGTTGAGGACCCGCGTCGGTGCGTCCACATACTCCTGATCAGGCATCTTCACTTTGGCATTTTTGGCCTTTTCCAGCTTTGCTCCTTCTTCGGTGGACCCTTTCTCCCCCCAGCGGACCTGATCATAGAGCATAAGGAGGGTCGAATGACGTATCATACAAAACATCTAATGTTGTACGTAAGTGGACATTTAGGGAAAAGGGTTCATTATTAGGGCGGTAACAATATCAGATTTAACTAAATAACTAACGTGGCAAATGTATTCATAATAACAATTTGATAGAGATATCTATAGCACATTTGTTTGAAAAGAATTAGCAATGCTATTCGTCAACTTCATCTTTGTATTTGTTGATTATGCGCTCTTTGTTGGCTAATTAATTACGCTTGCATGTGTACGTGTAGGAGGTGATAAGAAAATGTGTAACCCAAACCAAAGTTACAACTGATTTAAAAAGGACTTTTACAACATTAGGCATATCAACAAGATATCAATACTTTATTTTTTAAATATCACGGTTATAGGGAATGTTAATACACCTAGCAAGATGGGTATGATTATGAATCTTTTTTTGAAATATATCGATAACATGCTTCATTTCAGTGAAGGACAATTCAAGTGAATTTCATTTAAAGCGTTAAACTTTTTGAAAGTGTTTTGATCTTAAATCAATCAACTCTAGAGATACTTTAAGCAACCCAAATGATAAACACGTAACATCTCAGCATGTTGCTTTTATGGTTCCTATCCTTTTGAAATAACACCAGAATGTCTTTTTTGAATACATGAGATTCTCTTAATCTCACCTCCATCCTTTTAATTCCCCCTACTCCTCTTCCTCCGTAGTAAGATGCATCCACCGTCGGCCATTTCTTCTTAGGGCCTTCAAAGTCTTCATCATCCTGTGGAGAAGTGACAGGAAGTACATTTTATTATGATATCATAGAAATAGAAATAAGCCATTTGACAGGCTAGCTAGCTAAAAATTAAAGCACCATAAAAGGGAAATGTGTTGTTTTTACATGAATGGGTACATGAGCTACTATTAATGCCCTTTAATTGGTCAACAGTAAATACTTCTTTCTCCCCTCTTAACTCAAATCTCTACTTTTTGTGCTGGTTTCCAGATCAGAGGAAATCACAAAGCCAACTTGTTATGTTTTAGTACTTTATTAAACCCAGTCTGACTCATAATCTAGCAGGATGTGAGGCCTCGGTTGTTATTCGAGTCTGCTTTTTGGAATAGATTTACCAGTTAAACCTTATTTTCATTATATTTCGTGCAAATAAATACCGCCTGATGCATCCCAAAGTTGCATGTCAGCCTCCTCTTATTGCATTGTGAGTGGTTACAGTCAAAATGTATTTGAATGATTGTGTTGATGTTATTCGTCAGTTTAATTTAATTTAAAGTCCAAAGAACTCCAATGGAAGAGAGATGTGGAAAACATGCATTGAAAACATGCAACTTAATGAGTAGGAAAAAAGCATTTATGGTCAGGATTTCAGTGTTATTCTAAGAGGGCGTTAACTCACATTGGATGAATGACCAAATGAGTAAAAAATGAGTTTATGGCCAAGAAGGGAATCACGCCACATGGTCATAGAGGTTTCGAATGTCCGGATAAACTGAGGACTTACACAACCTAAACACTGGCAGCTGTCTAATTCTTTAATAATGAGCTTTTCTCTGGAATCACAAGAAACAATGACAATGGCGCTCCTACCGAACTCTCCTCGTCCGCAGGAGGCGGGGGTTCATGGATGATCTGCGCAGGGGGGGAAAAATAAAAAAGCATTGGTGGAATATTGTGATACGTCAGAAAACAATGAAAAGTCACACATCTATCAAATGTTTTCTTCGTAGGAACTGCATGTCACCACTACGACATCCTCCGTGTGCAACAAGAGGGTTACACAACAACACCTGGCTGAGGAGGTTTTTTTTCCTATCTCTACTTCACAAAAGCGATGCACTGACACAGAAATCTGCTTTCCAGATTGTTTTGTTGGCCTGAGGTTGTTGATTCGGAGAAGGAAAGAGTTACATGCTCATAAATACTGTATTGTTTGCTCTTCCGTTCTATAAGAAGCAATATTATCCATGAAATTGTATAGTACTATTTATACTTAATACTGTCTGCAGCTGATTAACAACACATAAACATTTATATTTGAACATACACAGTTTAGTCGGCACTATGCCCTTGTGTCTTTCCCCTTCTTCACATGAGCTGTCCGTGTGTTTTCCATCATATAAAAAGAGACAGTTTCTTTTACATTAAATGCCCTTGGCAAATTAAACGATTCTGATTCTTATTTGGGATTTTCCTCTGCGCTTCTCCAACCCCTGGCACACCAGACCATTCGCCATGGTAACCTCGCATCGCTTTCCTAAACAGAATCACCGCACAGACTTGAATTTGCAACTTCATGGACGAATAAAAAAAAGCAAAAGGGAGGAACAGCCATGTTGTAAATGCGGACATTTCTGTTTGGCAGCTCTCAACTTTCCCGATCCAGCGCTGGAAACATTGGACTGGATCTTGCAGAGACTCCAAGCTTTTCATTTGAAGGAGAATGCAGATTCTGACAGCGAGCATCGATGTGAGATATTGCGATGCTGGCAGGTGGACCACTGTCTAAATACTGGCACAGATATTTTCCTCGAGCATTTCCTCTTTCTACTGTACCTAGAGCAGATGGCTGTCACAAATATACTAAGATTTCATAAAACCTTTTTTATTTATGACGAGTTATCTTGCGACCAAAAAGTAACAACCAAAACCGGGTATTTAAAGCTTTGGTTTCCACATCAGCAGCTGAACATTCTAACTATTACTGATGGAGTATTTCTTTTTACAAGTTATAGTCCTCCAGTGAATACACTACAGTAATACCGAGAGGTGAGACTTGGAGATCACCGGCTGTGACCTACGGAAACACAAATTATTTCTACAGCAGCACAATTACTTAAACACACGATGTCCTTGACCTCGTCTGGCTGTGGACTAAATTCAGCTGCAGGGATTCAAAAAGACCATTCACCCACACAGACTAACTTTCTCACCATGGTCATGATGTTCAGGTTAATGAGATGCCTTAGAGGGCGTCAGCCAGACAAAACAAACCTGGAAAAGACATTTCTCTGTGTCTAAATGTCTGCAAGAAACAACGCATTCCATAAGTGTTTGAAGCTACCTACATCTACATCTGTTCGTTTTAAAGAGGGAAGACCAGAAGATATCTGTAGAGCAGCATGTGTGCACTGGTATTTAAAGGTCACCTATTATGCAAAATCCACTTCTTCATGTCTTGTATACATCAACATGTGTCCCCTCTGTGTAAAGAGACTCTGAAAGTTTCAGGAAAAAAGATTCTCTCTCTTTTTGTTCTGATCCATTTCTATAATGTATCTATCTATATATGTCTAATGTTATGTTGGCGTCTCGTTTCGGTCATAATGCCATTTGCTGGTTTCAGAGTTATCTAACCGACCGTACTCAATGCGTCAGGTTGGGTAGCACTGTCTCTGACCCTGTCACCTTGGAGAAGGGAGTTCCACAGGGCTCTATTTTGGGGCCTTTGCTCTTTTTATTATATGTAAACAATATTTGTAATCAGATGCAATTTTCTACCTATCATATGTATGCTGATGACACTATTTTATATTCATGTGCTCCTTCTCTGGATATGGCCGTTTCCAATTTAAAATCTGATTTTATCACGCTGCAGCATGCACTTCTTGATTCCAAACTGCTTTTGAACAGTAAGAAAACCAAAGCAATGCTTTTTGCTCCCAAGTCAGCGTCCTCTTGCCTCTCCATTGACACCCTTGATGGCGTCTCTGTTGAGTTTGTTGATACCTACAAATATCTTGCCTTTTGGTTGGACAGTAATCTGAACTTCAAACACCATATCGAAGTTCTAACAAAGAAATTGTAATTCACTCTTGGCTTCCTTTACAGACTTAAATGTTGTTTTTCAACTTCATCCCGTAAAAGGTTGGTCTCTGGCTTATTCCTGTCCCAGCTGGACTACGGTGACACCATTTATAGATTTGCCTGTCCCACTGTCTTGGCCAAACTTGACCCACTCTACCATGCTGCACTGCGTTATATATCAAATGCACCCTATAGGACTCATCATTGCACACTGTATAGCCTAACTGGATGGTCCTCACTCACTATGCGTAGGATGCAGCATTGTTTTTTATTAATGTATAAAGCCATTTTAGGAAAGCTTCCACTCTACATATGTGCCAGATTTGCTCCAGTTTGTGACTTTTACAACCTCAGATCCAGTGCCTGGATACGGTTCCAGGTTCCTGCTGTGCGGACTGAGGCTGGAAAAAGGAGTCTCTTTTATTATGGTCCTTGGTCTTGGAATGACCTTCAATCACGCCTCAAACTGACGGCACTTGTCTCTATAGCCTGTTTTAAATTCAAGTTGTCAGAAGTCCTTACCACCAGCTGCTCTTGCAGTAATAAGTAGTGCCTTTCTTACTGTCCTAATGTGCACAATGTAGTAACTGCTTTTTTCGTCTTTGGTTTTCTTAGTTATGTTCTCTGTATTTTATATGTTTGTGTTATGCGTTATGTGTAACGTTGCTGCCTTCTTGGCCAGGTCAGCATTGTAAATGAGATTTTATCTCAATGCTTTTTATCTGGTTAAATAAAGGTTAAATCATTTTTTTTTTTTAAAACCTGTCTGAAAATGAGCTGATCAGATTTTGGACACTTTATGATGTCATAACGATTTTTCGGCTTGGTAACCATTAGCCAATCACCTTATCACCGGAATCTCCTCCTAGAGCACCATTAGCCACTTTCACACCAATTACTTTGCCGTACTTAGTTCCCAGCACTTAGTACCCCCATGGAACTAAGTACAGATCGCGTTCACACCGGAATAAGTCCCTGAGGGAAGATTACGCAAATGAAGCAACTGACGTCACTTCTTCTTCTTCTGCTTTGGGTTTACTGGCAGGCCGCAAACCACTTCACGGCGTCTACTGCCACCCAAAGTCCCCGGCCGGAAATCCCCGGAGTTGGGGACAGGCTTCAGTAGAAGCTGCTGGGAGTCCCAGCAGCTTCTACTGAAGCCTGTCCCCAACTTACTTCCGAGTAAATCACCAGAACGCCGACACCTCGTCATCACTCCACCGTTCCCATGTTAATTTTTTTGTTGCCATAAGTTAGTCTCTCTCCGTTGGTGCGCGGGGCTAATGCTAATGCTAATAATGCTGATGAGAGGAAATAAAATGGCGAGTTTTACGGGCCGTGGTTTGCAATTCGCCCAGCCAATCAGAAATTTGAACTTGTTTCTCCCCAGGATATTCCCACCTCTCTAGCAAGCACTAAAAATGGGGGTAAAAGTTCTCTAAACTAAGTAATCTTTTTGGTGTGAACGCAAAATTCCAGGAACTATCGGAACTAACAGGAAAAGTACACTTTTGAAACAGGGCTGAAACAGAGGGGATTATGGGTAATGCTGCAATGATCTGTTTGGTGTTTGGAGCCAAACACTTCAAAGATATGTTTTGTATATATATGAGACCTATTATATATTGATGAAAAACAGTATAATAGGAGGCCTTTAAGAGAACTCACCACAGTGCAGCAGAGAGGCCAGAACCACCACAGGAGAGCCAGGACCAGGAGCAGCATCAGGATGAGCAGCGCTATGGCCAGGATGGTCCCATCAGACTGTGACAGAGACCGACACGTCAACACAGACTCTCTCAACATTCAGAGCATTAATGTCAACCACTTCACAAGGCGTAATGCTTGTTTTGGGAAGAAATCTTTTGGTTTTGGTTTTATCTTCCATGGAATCAGTACATGATGACTGTGATTCAGCTTCTACTGAAACACTTAAATTGATTTGCGTCTGCAACGTTAAGTATGTGCCAATACAGATACCAGTCTGATGTCTCATGTCCTTTTTCTTTTCTTAAAAACCTAAGCTGCTTATGATTCATTTGTATGGATGCAAACAAATGTATGGCAATCTAATTAACGTTATGTTTAAACTCTGAAACGAATATACTACTTCCTTAAAATCTTCCAACCCAACTCACTTTGCAATACTGCTAAATCTCTTTGATTACACTTTTCACACACAGAATCCTTTGTAGCTTTTTTGATTGGTCAACCATTTTTAAACATTCACAATGAAATGTAAAATACAACTTTCTGTTTAAACCGGAGAGTTTAGAATAAGAATACATTTGTTTCAGAAAGTTTCAGCTTCTATTTTTCTTTTTTTATTCCTCCTATATCCAATCATTTCGAAAGTATAGGACTGATGCTGATTGGATAACAGCTTCCTTACTTGTTAATGCTTTTTTTTTTTTACCAGTTTAAATGCACCATTACCCACTATAATATGCCTTCAAAGCTATAAGCTGGTACATTAAATTGTACTCACACAGCCCACAGTGGTAATGGTGACCGAACTGGAGATGAAACTGAGACCTTCGTTCATACTGACATAAAGGTTTGCTGCCCTGCAAAAACAAAAGCAGTAATGTCTCAACTGTAATGTTTGTGGCGTCTTAGAAAAAACAGAGTAGCTGGTGTCATATGAGAACTCACATACATTTTCACATATTAAAATACTCACATTCCCTCATCTTGAAGTACTGGTGCAGTGCAGAGAAGATATGTATCTTCCACAATCAAGGGCTTCACCACTAAAGAAAAAGAAGAGTGGAAAGAAATAGAAAAACATTCAGTAGTTTTCCTTGACATATAACAGCTCCTGAAACCGTTTTAACCACAAACCATGTCCTGCATCAACTCTCAGTGTGTCATTGTTTAGCCTAATACAGCGTAAGTTTATACTTGATAAACACACTCTCTCAGAGAGGCGTTTCTGCTTTGTTTCTTCTTTGTTTCTTCTTTGTTTCTTCTTTGTTTCTGCTTTGTTTCTTCTTTGTTGTCTACTGTCTAAAGACATCTGTATGACACTCAGAAACACCACCACAGCTTTTGATTATTCAGGGGAATCTAGTCGTCTCCTTATCCAGCTGGCTTTTAGTAAAGCAGCTCCAACAAACATCATCGGCCAAGCCTGTCTGTTTATCCTGGCAGGAGGGGAGCATACCCCAGAACTGAGGAAATCAACACGAGCAGCCGCATGGGCTTCGACCGCTCTTCTTTAAAAACACAACGCTGCAAGGAGTGGATGGGTGTGGGTTGGGCGATCAGCGCTGCCAAAAACTTGTCTAGATAATCCAACTCGGAGTTCATCTCTGCATCGACCTTGTACTCTGAATTGCCTTACAGCATGACGAAAAGGCCTGAGAGTCTTCTAAAAGTCAAACTACAGCAGAGTCCAGTAATGCGCTGGTGGGAGCTGATTCTGCACTGTTTAAACCCCTCGAGGGTAAAATGCTGGCAAAGCATCTAGAGTTCATGTCAGGAGGTTTTATTGGACTGTTTGCTCTCTTACCCCAAAGAGAGGTAATGTTTTACAGTGAGGAGTAGACAAGACAAACTAGCAAGAGTCAACATTTAACCATTTAGTTGATTGAAGTAACTGCTTAAAATTATGGCAGATGTTCAATCTCTGAGAATATTTATTGAGAGGGTCAAAGGTCAATTTACAGTTGCCTATGGTGAAGTGTTTGCATTTTCCAGACTCCCAAGGAGAAGTAAAAATGTTTGGCTTATTCATTGTCTTGCCAGCTGATAAGATCTAATCCACTGTCGGTAAATAAATAACAAAGAAGCTATACAGCCCTGTGATGGTTAGCTAAACATAAAAACTCAAACAGCTAGTCTGACTTTCGTCCAAAGGGAACATATTATGCAGAATAACATCCTATAGTTACAAAAAAACATTCAAACATGGTTTTACACATGATTGACTATTTCCTGGACGGGAGCGATACTTCCTGGATACTATTAAGGCGAGGAGAGACAGAAACCAGTTAATATACCAAGGTATGTTTTACATTTGAATTGTTGTGAATATTAAACAAACAAGGTGTAAGCTAAGCAAAAAATATGCATATATGTCTGTCTTTACAGCTAGCTTAAACAGAGCTAAACTAGCCGTTTCCCCTTGTTTTTAGTCTCTGTGCTAAGCTAAGCTAGCTAGCTGCTGCTGGCTGTAGCTTCATACTTAACATACAGGCCTGCGATAGGTACCAATCTTCCTATCTTTATTCAGCAACAATAGCAATGTTGCATTATATCTTTGAAGTATTATGTCCCATTTTTAAACTTAAAATATTATCCATGGCAACATCTGTCAACAAAACAATGGCTAGCGAACGACAGGGCCTGCCAAATCCCATCCCGCCTGAATGAATGTATCTGCTGCTACTTTTTCCTGGAGACACAAACTCAAACATCGATTCATCTGCTGAACACATGCATTTACATATTACTGCCTTCTTTTTTACCTTTTCACCATATTTGCGAAGTATACACAGAGGGCTTGAGGGGGAGAGCAAAGATGAACAGTATTAGACTCTTTTTAACCTCTCCCTCAGCACAAATGCAATTCCAAAAGTATGGAAGTCAGCTTATGTCTTGCCTTTCCTAAAAGGAGAGAAGGCAACTATTTTAAATAACTATAGGCTAATCTCAAAATTGTCAGTTCTGGCGAAGGTGCTCGAACGCCTAGTGAGAGAACAGGTAAAGGAGTTTTTATGTAATAATGATATCCTGTCTAAACATCAGTCAGGCTTCAGAAAGCAACATAGCACCATCACTGCCACAATGGAAGTGGTGAATGACATTACAAGTATTTTAGATAATAAGCAGAGTTGTGTAGCTCTATTTATTGACCTTTCCAAAGCGTTTGACACCGTTGATCATCGCATTTTGAAGAAGAGGCTACTCAGTATTGGCATATCCAGCCATGGTGGTTTGTGAACTACCTCTCTGAAAGGTCCCAATGTGTTCACTTCGATGGGCTGTCTTCTGAGTGGTTAAACATTGCTAATGGTGTACCTCAAGGTTCTGTTTTAGGTCCACTTTTATTCTCTATATATATCAACAGTTTAGGTGAAAATGTGGATGAAGCTACTTTGCATTTTTATGCGGACGATACCGTGATGTACTGTGCAGGTCCCTCCATTCAGGAGGTTGGCGTTAAATTACAGGCTGTTTTTAACATTATTCAGACTCAGCTCTCTGAACTAAAGCTTCTTTTAAATGTTGATAAAACCAAGGTAATGCTCTTTTCTAAAGCTAAGAAGACTACAGACACTGCTTTGGATATTGTTACTATGCAAGGACAAGTACTCAAAGTGGTTACCTGTTATAAATACCTATAGGTATCTGGCTTGATGATTGTCTTACTTTTAAACTTCAGGTTCTGCCTAAAAAGCTGAGGGTTAGACTAGGTTTCTTTTTTAGAAACAAGTCCTGTTTCTCATTTGAGGCCAGGAAAAGGCTAGTCACTGTGACCTTTTTACCTGTGCTGGACTATGGTGATTTGATCTATATGAATGCACCTGCCTATTGCCTGGAAAAGTTAGATGCCGCCTATCACAGTGCGCTGAGATTTGTTACTAACTGTAAAGCACTTACTCATCACTGTACCCTGTATACCAGGGCAGGTCTGCCTTCACTAACTGTACGGAGGCTCAGTATCTGGTACATGTTCATCTATAAAGCCATGCTGGGTAAACTACCTTTTTATATCTGCTCTCGGATCTCTCGACGAATTGAAAGTACTTATTGCCTGAGATCTCATGATGTTGTTTTATTAAATGTGCCTAGTGCTAGGACTCTCTTAGGGAAGAAAGCTTTTAGTTGTGCAGCTCCACTAAATTGGAACAGTCTGCAAACATGTTTAAAACTGAGCACTTTGGTTCCCCTGCATCATTTTAAAACTCGGCTGGGTGACATGCTGTTTGATGCTCATGGTACCTGTCACTGTAAATAGAGTTTGTAAACTGTACCCTGTACATTATGTTGTATGTCATCCTTATTGTTGTTCTGTTGTTTTATGTTACATGTGTAACTAATGTCCTGCAGGTCACCCTTGAAAAAGAGATCTTTTGATCTCAAGGGGCTTTCACCTGGTTAAATAAAGGCTACAAACAAACAAGAGAAATAATTTCCTTATAGCCAATTTATCTGAAGGTGAGCTTACACTTTTTTCATTTAAAGTTCCTCTGACCAAATTCCAGAGATTTGTGTTGAAGCAATTTAGAGAAGTGAATGAACCTGGAATATACAAGTATAATGGGATTGACATAAGGAAATAGTTTTGCTCAAATTACTTCCATGTCTGCTGTTTGTCTCCAGGAAGTTTGATGATTTATCACGCTTGAAACTAATTCTGATTCTGAGTAATTGTAATAATAATAATACAATTAATAGGCCTACTGTGAAAATGTCATTTAAATTTCAAGATGCAATCGTCATACTTTCAGCACCTTCTCATAGTCAATGAATTCATACTGCATGTGCCCTATCATGCATAACAAATACCGTATGAACGGGACAAAGCAGAAATATGGTTAACCCTAATGCAAGATGGTACTAAACTCCAAACAGACTTGGATAGAAGCAAAAAAGGCTGACAGCAGGAATGTCCTGCATTAAAAAAAGGCTAATCAAATTCAACATATCAGATTGATAAAGACATGGACGCACCCACATGCCGTCAGATTGAAAAGATAAAAGCAAGTTCACCACCTCTCCCTTTGAGGAGCAGACATGTTGCTGGTGAATATTGTAACTAGACCAGCACCTCTTAAAGCTCTTGTGGCATGCCTGGTAGGAAGTGGTTTTAACATCTATTACAGTAGGCCACCAGTAAAAGACCTTTTCCTCCTTCTGCCTCGTGTGTGGTACTTATTCTCCTTTATCTCGTGTTTCCGGCAGTAAAATTAAACGTGTGCTGTTCATAACATAAACATGCAACCAGTAACACCAGTAGGCCTGTTTGTTTGATCCCAGATGATTCCAGCTGTGCGGCTGACTTGGTGTTTGACTTTCGGGAAGAACGGTTATGTTATGTAGATACACACTCATGTGCTCAGCTTTTTTGATGTGGTTAGCTTAGAGTAGATGTGTATTGAGTTTTAAGATAAGTAAAGATAAACTCTTTTGATCCCAATTTGGCAAAGCAGAATCTAAACAAGAGTATTAAATAAACAGACTTAAATAGAAAAGAGAAACATCTCAAAATAGAAAAAAAAACACAACTAAAGAGTAAAATATATTCATATTGAAAGTGAAATATATATATTTGAAGACTATCTGTACACTATGAACATTACAGCTAACAAATATAAAAGAAGGACATTGAAAGTGCATGAAATAGGAATATTTTTTCAGAAATGGTTCACTAACTCACTCTTAGTAAGGGTGTCGTTGATGCGGAAGCTGCACCGGACCTTATCGACGTTGCTGGCGTGTAGAAACCCATTTCCTCTCACCACTACTTGGAAAGACTCTAAGGAAATACAGGAGAAACACAAACATCTACAGATAGGCTTCATATCTGGTTTAAATTAACACGAAAACATGTCATCATGTAAGAACATTATGTGACACTCTCAACAAGACCTGGTTGTTTTTGCAGAGCGAAACAAACACATGTCAGTATTATGCTCAACACATGTCGTAATAAGACCCTCTGACAGTAACATTATATTGTGATTTAATCAATTGACTTCTTGAACTGAAAACTGGGGACCTATTATTGTCAGATCTATTAATGTCTAATCGTGTTTACTAAAGCTGCAGCATATTTTTTGAATAATGCCATTATCATTATATTACAGTTATGTATGCTCTGCAGAACTATGTCTCATGAATTGTGTTTTCTTTATTAGAGTTTATTCGCAAGATATCTGACATGAATTTCATCACTAGATCCTTTTGACCCCAAACTTAAGTAAAGTTACTGTATTTAGGATTACATACTGTACATGTATTGGCCTGAACATGGCTTTAAAGCTAATGTGTTTTTATATATTGCTCATATAACAACATATAAATCACAAAATGATTCCTTGTTATGTGTTTTGCATCACCTGTTTCAAATGTGCACAAATTGTAGCAAATGGAAAGATTACCATAGATACATAAGATTTTAACATTTAATATGCAAGGTCAACTATGAAGTGCAACTGTCTTGATTTATGTATTTAGTCGCCTAATGAGGATGTCCTTTTTGTCTTACCTCCTGCACAGATACTAGAGGGCTCTGCAGCCAGGATCTCAATACACGACTTCTTCAGGATCTGAGGAGAGGAAAAACACATTTGAGTAAGTAACCAGCTATTCTCAGATGGACAAGAAAAATATAGTCCTTACTCGTGAATTCATTGCAATTTGAGGATAATATTCTGGTATTGTTATTTAGTGTGTTTGTATTTTAATCTTCTACACTGGAATTTTAATTAAAGTGCAAGATGTCATCTTCATATTTCAGTGTCTCTTCAGAGCTAATAAGTACTCCATAAGGCCTAAAAGCACAGTATAAATGTAAGAAAGCAGGAAAAATGGTTAACCATTATGCAAGATGGTACTAAACTCTTCAGGAACAACACATTTCAGCATCCAGCAGTCAAATAACAGACGGACAAGAAGACTTTTAAATATATAGTCCTTACTCACATCTTCAGTTCAATTTGACTATAATATACTGGTATACTGTTATGGAGGGTATTTGTGTCGCTGAGTGACTGGTTTCAGCCACACCTCTGACTTTTATCTGCCTATTAATTAACCTTTTGACACTGGGGTCTCTGGTCTTGAAGTTTCCATCTATTCTCATTTGTCTTTTGCAGATTGATGTGTACTCACTGCTCTCCAGGAGCATGCCAACTGTAACCTAGAGTACTAAGAAGTCTGATTTATGACCCGCTGCTCGACTCACATACATGAGAAATCTGATCCAGATGACAGTCAGCCTTTGACCCTGCTCAACAAACAGTGAAAACAGACCCTAACAACAAGCAGGTGTTTGGCGTCTTAAGAGATACAGATTAGCTATGATCATATTTGGATAGACGTGTGCTGCGTTGATCAAAAGCAGGATAGTCACAGTCGCAGCAGGTTTTCCTGGAAGTCTGTCCCTGGCCGGGCTCCATGGATGAAATCATTTATCGTGATTTCAATCGATTTTGTCTTATTTTCTGTTTACAGTACATTAAAGCAAGATGATTTATTGCGGTCCTCTACGAGACATTACTTTTGTAGCACTCCTCAATGGTATTATTGGTATTATTGTCAACACAACAACAACAAGCGCTGTTTGAACATTTTAGAGAAAAATAACTAAGTGCTCACCGAGTCGATCACCCCTTGCAAGGCTTCAAATCCATCATTTACGGGGAAGACATGATCCTTGCTGTCAGCAATATTTGCCAGCTGGAGAGGAAACAAGTTATCACAATCAAATGAGACAACGGCACCCTTATTTATCCAACGCACAGATTTAGTAAAGCTTACATCATAATTGATAACAGGAGTGGCTCATATGATATTACCTCATTTCCTAGAGTAACAAGACAAGCTACATAATGGAGGAAAGAAAAGGCTTCTTGGATCACACTGTAATCATTACTCTACCAAAAACAAGGATGCTGTATAAAGTGGATTAAAGCATTTGATGTGCAGCTAATGTCCTTTTTGGAAACATTGATTTCCGTTCACTGGGAAGAGAGTTTGAGTTTTGAAGGCTCATTTGCCAGTGTCTCATGGTTCTATAAAGTGTAATGACTGATATAAGTGGCCTATTTGTTTTTTAAATGGGGAAAATAGGCCTTTAAGTTATGTAGGGCACTTTATCACCACTAAAACACTGTTTTATTCATTTCTAAGTTACATTCTTTTCAAAAGGTTTGATTTACAAAGCTTTAAATTCCCACTTGTCCAACCATTCAACTCCCTTACCGCTTTGACATCATGATAAATGAAGGTACAGACTCAAACAAAACAAAAAAGCACACCTGTGTCTCATTGAAGTCCTTCACCCCCACGCAGTAAACCGAGGCACCCAGGCTTCGAGAACGGTTCGCCTGTTAAGTTTTACACAGATTCACAGCGAAAACAGGAAAAAGCTCAGCACCTGGTTTTAATTATACTTTTGCTTAACATCATCCAAAACAATCGGAAAATGCAAGTGAAATTGTGCATCAACATTCGTGAATAATACTTTTGAGACGTCATAGAGATATATATATATATATATATAAAACACCAATGTCACACGGATGCCTGAAGGCTAAACGGAAAACAGAAGCTATATCATAGGTTTACAAGTTGTAATGCCTGTGACGAATGGTGCTGACACTGGCTTCAGTAAGAACTCCCACGGCCGTAAAGTGGACATTTCCAGCTTCTGGAAACGTCACCCCACTATATGTCTGCCGTCAACATGTGTGTGAGGGCTCTCAAAGCTGATTAAAGCCTCAGACTCTCACACACCTCAGAGCCTGAATGGTCCGGGGAGGAAATACATCTTTAGATCCCGGTGCAGATGTGAGGAGAACGACTGGGCTCGGATGTAGCCTATAAATCTGACGCCCTGACCTCACTTTTCCAAGACTGAAGTAAGAGGATCAAAGCGGTGATGTATAGGGTGTCAGTGTTTGATCTGGTCCATCACACGTGCAGCCTCACCTGGTTATCATTTGTGTGAACCATTCAGCCTCTCTTAATCTCACCTCTCTCTCAGCGTAGTAGAAAAGATCCCCGTGCAGCTCTCCATCTGTCAGAGCTATGATCACACTGGCAGTGCGATAATCTGCAGACAGAAATAATTCACTGCTGAAATATCCAACTGTTATCTTATCCTATATTTTGCAGAAAACATTATTAAGATTGCGGCTATTTTGTAGTATGTCCTAATCTACTTGCTCTTCTGTTTTATGAGACCCTGAAGGCTTCCAATTTTAGAATAAACACATTCATTCATAAAGGTAGGAGTCGAAGAAAGAAATCCCAGTTGTCACTTAAGCAGTTGTTCTAAGCTTGTGGAATAAAAAAAAATCTTTATTCAAGGTTTTAGACCCTCCAGAAAAGCGCAATTCTGCGATCGCAGAATTTACCGCATAATCAGCAAAATGGCGCAGATTTTTTAAAAGGCCGCATATTTATCAAAAGGCCGCATAATCCCCGCATTTTTCCACACAAAGTTGAGGGGGGGAAAAGTTAACTCGTCATCAGCTCGCGCATCACAGAAGGTAAACAACACCGTAGAGTGAACGTGTGGAACTCACACGAGAGAGAAAACACAAAGATGAAACAATCTGATCCATCTCATTTACCGACGAAAAGTGGGGGGAAACTATTCTGCACCCCGTGCAACTGTGTGTTGGAGCATAAGTCTTAGAGAAAATCGACGGTGACGACCCACTTTGATTCATTCAAACAATCGAAAATGCTTTCTGCTGCTGCGGACAAGAAAGCCAAACAACTCACGTTCACCAAGGCATCAACCTCCAAAACCCTTTCGAGGGCTACAAGAAACGAAGTGAGTAGCCTACAAGATTGAAGCTGGTCAGATAACGAACGAAGAAATGAAAACAGAATGAGGCGGAGAAGTGTGTGTGTGTGTGTGTGTGTGTGTGTGTGTGTGTGTGTGTGTGTGTGTGTGTGTGTGTGTGTGTGTGTGTGTGTGTGTGTGTGTGTGTGTGTGTGTGTGTGTGTGTGTGTGTGTGTGTGTGTGTGTGTGTGTGTGTGTGTGTGTGTGTGTGGGAGAGAGAAGCTGGGATGTTACATGCACAATTCCTATATAAGGCACTACAGGAAAGGGATACATATGAAACGTGTCTTTGTGCTGTGCTTTTTGTATGTAATACACACCTTCAGTGTTTCCATAATATATCTGCTCACTGGCCTGTGAAAATAAAAAACAGATTTTAAATATTAGACTGTATATCTTGTAGCATCAAGTGTGTCTCTCGATCCTCTAACACAACAACCATTTAGCCATGTGATGTTTGTTTTAAAGTGGAGGCCAGAACAAATTAGAATATGCAGCGGCTTCTCACCCTCAGGATGCCTTCATGCATGAAGGTGTCTCCTCCTGGACGAACGTTGTACAGCTCCTCCAGACCTCTACGAATGAGATCCCTGATCAAATGACAGACGACAAGGAAAATGACATTGTTGATGATACTATCTATAAAAATATTTATTTTGTCAGATTCAATTGTGAAACAACTTTTGAGCACATCCAGAAACTGTGAACATAATAGCTTCCATAAGGGCGGTAAAAAAAAAGAAAGAAACAGCAATGTGTAACAGATGAATAAATTGAAACAGTATTGGTTTGAATTGGCTTGAGAAGCTGTCACGCAGATAGGCAGGAAATGAGCCCTTTTGCAGGATGAGATACTTGGGAAGCAGTGAACCAGTGAAAAGGTTATGTGACACTCTGATGAGAAAGGATTAAAAATAAACTGCCCACCAAGTGTTAAAAAACCACATGATGAAGTCGTTGTCCAGACCGACGACACTAAAGACGGATCGCAGCGAGGGAAAGTATCAGTCTGGAAACTTCCTGGTGATAAACTCTCAGAGGGATTATAACTGTGTCCAAATCTGGCATAACACTCATTCCTCTCAGCTGCGTGTTAAAAAAATCAACGGATTAAAAATGACTTGGAGAGGATCTGCACCCACCTGTCTTCTGTCAGGCGCATCAGGATCCGTCCCTCAGTGGAGAACACAATGAAGGACATCCGCAACTGTGGACTAAAGGCGAGGAGAAGAGAACCACATACTGTTAGATCAGTGGTCATTTCTTTTTCAATGGCAAGATTAGGATTTTTACCTTATGAATTTATGAGCTAGATGTTCAACAAAGTTGTAGATTTCTGTCCAGTGATGCTGCACGCTCCCAGATCTAGGCAGAGAAAAGCCAAATGAGTAATGTGAGGGTGTCGTTTCAACCACTGCTGTGCATTTATGTGACGTGACCTCTTCTCTGTGCTGCTGTTGGACTGATGTCAATAGACCGAACAACAGACCCCTGGACACAGACATTTAAAGGGCCATAAAAGCCTCAAGACCCTCAGCCTACAAAATATGTTAAAATGATTCAATTACGTCTATTAGAAGCTGATCTGCACCTTCCTTTGTTTCCTGTCTTTTCATCTTTGTTATAGTAAGTCAAGTTTATTTAAAAAGCGCTTTTCACAGACAAAGTCACAAAGTGCTTGACAAAACAATAAGACATCCATATAGGAGGCGTACAATCATCAATGAAGCCACATGTTAAGAAGTCATAAAAGCACCAGAGCATAATTTAAGACACAATAAAAACACAATGAAACAAAACTTACAAGTGAAATTTAAAACAAAGAAAAATAAAATCATAGTATTAAATGGAATAAGATCAAGCACACCGGTGTCACGATCTGTCTGCGTTGTGTTTTGTCTTGGTTAGATCTGTCTTTGGTTTCCTGTCTGTGTGTGTTCCCTCCTACCTGTTTACTTGATTGTGTTCACCTGTTGCCCCTGTGTTTTCTCCTCCCTCCTCATCTGTCTCTTGTTTCGTTGATTAGTCTTGCGTGTATTTAAGTTCTGTTTTTGCTGTCTGTCATTGTTGGTTCGTCGTTTGTCTGTGACTGTGTTCCCCGGGGAGTGTTCTGAGTTTTGACGTTTAGCCTTGAAATAAAGGATTTTTCAGTGTTATCTGCGTTTGGGTCCTGCTTGCTTCACTCACCGTAACAACCGGTTACCCAAACGCCTGATCAAACAGGAATGTCTTTAAAATAGTTGTCATTATGTGTATGTTGCATCTCTATATCAGTTTTGCATCTGTTTGGAGTTGTTTTGAGTTTGTTAGTCCATCTGTGTTTCCTTGTAGCTATACAGCTTCTCCTTAGATGAAGCAGGTTTTGTGTCTCTTTGTAATTATTTTTTGTAATTCTTGTGGCCATTTTATGACATCACTTTTCATGTGGTTATTTGGTTCATGGTCTCCTTGCAATCGTCTCCTGACGCTTGCGCCCCGAGGTCTGCCTCTATAGGTCACTAATCGAACAATGGACTTCTTAAGGCTACTTCTCCCATTAAACGGTTGGTTTAATGTGAGAAGTAGCAGTAGTGCTTTGATCCTCAGATGACTGTTAACATCTGTATAACACACCTACAATCAAACCAGATTGAAGTTATTGTGTAAATGTAAATCATCTGACACTGTATTCTCTGTTCACTATCTCCAATTTGACCCGGTGGTGTCTCACACACTTTTATTTGACATTTGTATTGGATTTTTAGAGACACAAAGTCATGTGTATCCTGCTCAGTTGTTGTTAGGAAATACATATTTGGGGATAAAACATTTTGGAGGAGAGAACTTTATAATGACTATACAGTTGAATCTGGTTAATTAACAACAGTTTGCAAGCTTGCTTTATGCTTATCAAAATGTATTTTAATTAAAAACTCCACACCCCCTGCAACAAAACACCTATGTTTCCATTGTTACCACCATGACACAAGCCCAAGCACAAACAGCAAACAGGCTGAACATCTGAAACATCTGGATGTAATAGAGAAAGAGCAGTGCAGAGACAAGGAGGAGGGAAGAGGGATAAGGAGGATACAGCAAGAGGGCAATGAGGGCACTTGGAGGACATCACTGCTAAAAGGAAGCTGAGCGAAGAGAAAAAGACAGTCAAATGAAAGCTAAAGGAACAGCTACCTATCAGCTACACAAATACACATGCTCTCAATGGCTCTGTATTATACACAATTGCCTAATTTCCCGCGTGAGAAAACAGCAGTGCGTCTGGAGGTGGCACTGACATTTAATGTAGGACAACTGGGAAATCCATCACCATATCTGGAGGGAGTGTTATAAGAGAGCGGGACGTGTCAGACTCCTATCTTCCAGTTAGGAAAATGAAGACATTTGTTGTTGATCTAGTTGGCAAACCTTTTTGGCTGGTGGTGGGAAACAAGGATTGAAAACAAGTTGTGTTGAGCAAGGTTTGCAAACCAGAAATTTCATAGGATGAGCAGTCTGTTAAAGTCCAAAAGCAACAGCCTGGCTGAGTCAGTGACAGAGGAGTTGTTTGTATATTTATCTGCAGCATTAAGTACTTTATCTTGGACGTCTAGTCAGGCAAACTCATGTAAACATGGCTCACCTTGTTGACCCCTATTGAGAACCGTAAACAGTTTTCACTTGACTGGCTTTAATTCCTGTTAAGCTCAATTTGGGCGTGGGCGTTTTACATTACATTATTACATTACATTGCATTTAGCTGATGCTTTTATCCAAAGCAACTTACAATAAGTGCATTCAACCAAGAAGATACAAACTTGAAGAAAACAGAATCATATAAGTACATCAGGTTTCATAGAGCTAAAACATTTCAAGTGCTACTCAACAGGCTTTAGATAAGCCAGTCCTTTGTTAGTATATAAGTGCTTTGTTAATAGTTCTATCGCTCAAAGTGGAGTCAAAAGAGATGAGTTTTTCAAACGACCACATTAAGTGAGACTTATCATCAACATGTCATGAATATGATCCCGTTTATGTTCACTCTGGTAGTTCTGATGAGGTGGCCATGATGCACAGCTGAAAGCAAACTCAGCGATTACCAAAAAACCGGTAAGATAAACATGGATGTTTCTAAATAAAGACAAATGTATCCAACTTGGATGGGAGGCAAACATCCTGTCCCTCACTGTGGATACACAGAGGACTCAAAGAAGATGAGGAAATAAAAAGATGCATTTAATGGCGAGCATTTGTGGATAAATAAAGCCCACGTGGTAAATGTTTGTTAATGAGAATGAACACCAAAACAGCTGCAGCCTGCAGGATGCTGAAGAATGGGGAACACTAATCAAAGAGACACATGCCAAGCAGAAATGCATATCAAGGTAAAGCAATGCATCTTCAGTCCATTCATCCATATTCGCGCATGACATGGCACCAGGGGGCGTAACCAACATTATGTCATTTGGTTGTCACCATAATGAGAGAGGCACCGGAACTACAACAAGAATAATGCAAATGTGCTTTATGCATTAAGTGCCTTTTTTAAGCAACAAGCAAAAACAGGTGAGTGGAATATTCAAGTTATACTCAATGGAGTTAAATACATGCAGGAAAACAAAACACAACGCGTCCCATTCAACCTGCTATATTAACTGCTGTTTTTCAGACCTTAACGTAAATGGCACTGAAACCATCCCATCCATCCTTCCCCTCTTAAGCAACTCAGGTAAAGCGTGACCGTGAACTCACTTGTCCAAAACAAAGTAGAGATCAAAGCTTCCATAGCATGAAGACGGCCCGTCCTGCCTCCGGTCCTGGTTCGGTCCAGCACTAGCAGCAGTAAGAACAACCAGCGCAGCACCAAACAACACTGCCAACCAGGAGGTCCTACTCCACCATGAAGGCATTATTCCAGCTGAGGAAAAACTCCTAAAACCAAGACAAGTGAATGTGAGGAAGTTGCAAAGTGAATCCTCCTTTGAGATTCTTATTTTAATCCTCCACAGGTGTCTTCAGTATGAAAAGAGGCAGTAATCCAAAGTTGAGCAATGAGTTGAAGTGAGAGAATGAAGTGGAGGGGAGACAGAAATCATGAGTGTTGTGGGTCTCTCTGCTGTTGTTGGGACCCTCTCATCACACAGCGTGCACAAAGATGAGAGGAGCTCCACCACCTCACACTCTTGCTGCTTTTCGTTAATCACAAGACAAGTGCAACAGAGAGGTCCTGAGTCTTTGCAAACCTCTCTTCGTATTTAACCCTCCCTCTATCTGAAGGGGAAGAGACTGATGAAGACAATACACCAAAATATGCTGGCTGGTCCTGCCCCCTGGTGGTGAGAGGGGGCTGCTTTTAAACCACCGCATCATTAAAAATACAATTGCAGTGAACCTGAATACTGTGTACACTGCACTAAATACTACCTTCACTATCTTATTATAGGGACATTCTCCCTGGAGTAACTAAGGGCTAAGTGCCTTACTCAAGGGCACACTAGTGGTGGTGTTCCTGGCGGGATTTGAACTCACAACCTTCTGATCTTCAGCCCACCTCACTATCCATTAGACCAGTGGTTCCAAAGATCGCAGGGGGGGGGGCGCCAGGCCTCAGATCATTTGAGGCCAAATATCATATTTAGATTTCTTTTTTTTTATTTCTTTTTTTTACATATAATTGTAATGCAATACATGATTGTCACTAAAAGCCTTGTCTATACATTACAATAAAATATAAAAATGTATTAATTAATTTGAATACAAATTCAAGTTAGTAGCTATTAAAGGCATAAAAAGACAGAAATGTATAATTTTTTCTTTAATAGAAATGTTTCTTCTGCGCGTAAAGTCTCCAAACCGGGCTTGTCTGGATAAGCGCATTTAGTCATTGTCCATGCCGGTTTCAGATTATTTGTCACAGTTGCTCCGATCAGATCGGTCTCGTCCATTTTGTAGATTATTTACGACTTTTGAATCCACATAAACACATCAGCAAAATCCGGCTTACTTTGAGCATGTGTTTTAAACAGTTTAATCCCTTTGTGAATTGTTTCCACTTGCGCCGTCCTTTCATTTCTTCATACAGCTGGAATCCAAATGAATGAATCCTGAGTCCAATAACCATCAAAGTCACTCCAATAGTGCTCCTTAATTACGCTTTCATCCTCCTTTAACAAAATACTTCACATTCATCCAGTTTGTGACAGAAGTTGTAGCATTTTGAGACTTTTAAACTTTAGTTACCGCGCAAGGGGGGGGGGGGGGGGGGGGGCTCTTGGGGAAAAAGGTTGGGAACCACTGCATTAGACCACCACTACCCCTATAGTAAAATAGTATATATATAGTAAAACTATACTAATAAGGTAGTATTACTTTACTTATACTATCTTAACAAGATTTGCATTGTGTACATATGACTTTCACTTGTACCTGCACATATACATCTATCATCATCAGTGGCTCAGTCAGTAGGGACTTGGACTGGGAGCTGTAGGGTCGCCGGTTCAAGTCCCCGACCAGACCAAAAATATGGAGTGTGGACTGCTACTTGGAGAGGTCCCAGTCCACCTCCTGGGCCCTGTCTTGGTGCCCTTGAGCAAGGCACCAGACACCCCCCTTCCCCCCCATTGCTCCCCGGGCGCTGTACAATAGCTGCCCACTGCTCCTAGTACTAGACTCCTGGTACTAGGATGGGTTAAAAGCAGGGAACAAACGTCACTGTATGTGCTGTGTGCTCTGCATGTGTGACCATCCCCAATTCTAGCATCATCAGCTTTATTTGAAGAGACTCTACTGTAGGTCCATTTTAAAAGACACACAACACTCATATATAAATTAAAAAAGGCAGTTATACCAATGTTTCCACAGAGGTGACTGGTATCGTACAGTATCGAGACATATACGTATATATATGTATACAATCTTAACTCATATCTGTATATTTGTACATTCAGCTGATTTTACCTTTGTTTTATGATATTTGTATTCACACTGTGACTTACATGTTTACTCTTATTTGTATCCTTATTATCCTTGTGTAAAGGTCTATCTTATCTTATATTTGTTAAGCTTAAGTTATAATGTCTTGGACACACACAAACACCCTGTAACTCTTCTTTAATGTGTGATTTATGTGATTACAGTGATTTGTCCCTTAGAGTGACATCACTAGGGAGATCCTATTGGCTGCTGCTCCGCCCCTGCTGATGACTTTTATCTGCAGGAACAAGTTCGAGTCAGTTCAAATTAAAACTGTTTCTGGACACACAAGATTTAAATGTGGACATTTGGCACATATGTACAAATATGTAAAAAAGAATTAAAAAGATAACAAATAAATATGATCTCCATGATGATCTCTTACACCTACACGATGCTGCTTTTTATAAACTCATATTTACAAGCTGATAGTTCTTCTTGGAAGTGGTCTTTCTTCTCAATACATTTGAGATTGTGCAGGAAACAAATACTGGTAAATATTGAATATGTGCACAAATCCATCATTTGTTATTCCAAGAATACAAATAGCACATTTTAGACTCTGTCACAGTCGAATAAGATGCAAAACGATATTCTAAAGGCAAGACAGCATGGCATACAGAAGTTGTATCGGATTTATTAACAACTATGTCAATTCCATTGCCACTAAAATGTTTGTGTTTCTGTGTTTGTGTGACATGACACTATTCGTTCTTTAAAAGCTCTCCAATATAATGTTGTTTTGTTTAAGCTGCCTTTAACAAGCATAACTTCTAGTAGTCTCGAGCCAATCAAGGGACGAACATCATGGCCCAGCAGAGGAGCCGAGGGGTCGCGGTTCGTCATTTTTAGACGGCAGAAATTTTCCATATCTTCACTCCTTCGCACAGTCCATTTGAGTTTCCCTTTGTGTGCACTATGTATTCACAAGCCTGTGTGTCCAAAACTGCCACACAGTCTTCAGGGACCTCTGTGGGGGTTGTGTACCTGCAATTACACAGCAAGGACACCGTTAAGCGAAGAATATAAGTACAGAGATAAATGAAAACTGAATAAAAAACATTATTGTTATGTTGTGATCTGTTCACTTACCCAGAGCAACATCCCGTGCAACTACAGTCCAAACATTCACTGTTTCTCCATAAAGATCCAACTTGATGCCAGGTATGATCACGGTCGTCCTGACAATGGGTCATACCTATTTGTGGAGAGGAAACGTTTTACACATTTTAAAACAGTTTTGTATTTACTATAAATATTCTGTGAGTGTGTGTTTTTCTCTTCTTTTACCTGGTTTTAAGGCCTTAGTGTAACATGAAGCATCTGATAGCGACGCCAAAGCACAAAACAGCAAAGCCAGAGCCAAATATTTCTTCACAGGGAAAAAAGGAACAACGATTTACCATTTGATATCAGCATCCACATATGTATCCTAGCGAGCATTTGGCTAAAATCAGGCAAAAACTTTGGGTAGGTACAGTGTGTTAAGATATTATTTGTTGAATATACAATTCATCTGATACGAGTCATTCTGTAAATTGCTCCCATTTTGATAAACCACAACTTGAGGTCCATGCCACACAATGATACAAACACAATGATATCACTTTTATTAAGTAGAAAATATAATTTTTTTTAACATAAAATGGCTTTACCTCCATTATTACCGCTTTAACTTATTCCATCAGCACAGAAAAACAGTAAACATAACATTTGTAACCAGAATTTCAGATTGAGTACTAAAATCCACTCACCATGGTGGCAGTTGAACTTGTCCGGTCTGAATTGTGTTCAGGTAAGAGGAGGAAAGTTAAAGTGTGTGTTTGCTTGTAGGTCTTTTAAACTGTTATCTGCAGAGACCTTTGGAATTAAATAAGTTTTTCTGGTGTGAAGCCAGAGAGGGTTCACATCTGAATCTCTCTTTCTCATCCCTGCCAATAAGGACATGAACTTTCTAGGCATGGTTCTGTTGGCCAGAGAGGAATTACATAATGCATGTCTCTCTGTGCTCTCCCCAATAAATAACAACACACTTTCGCACCACTGCATCACTACATTACTGCGCCATAAATTGGACACAGTAGATCTTTGTTTAATCGATATGATACGTTCACTTGATATGATTCCTTATATAAACTTTTGTCATTTTGACAACAATGACATGGCATTTATACCATAAAATGATTCATTAATATCTATTTATCACTTTTATTTACTCGTAAACTTCACATTTCATAACAACTACCTTTACCTCCATGATTTAGGCTATATTTGAACCTTTAACCCACAAAAACAGCTAACAAACAGAATTGTACTCTGAAATCAACTCACCAGTCAAACTTGTCTGGTTTGAATAGTGTTCAGGAGAGATGCTAGAAACTAAACTGTGTTTTAATGCTGTTGACTTTTATAATGTGTCTGCAGGGACCTTTGAAACCGAATTAGAGGAGGATGGTCATCGTTCGAAGAAGCCACCGGTCTTAGTGTTTGTTTGAACCAAGCAAATAAATACTAGAACATACAGAGTAAAGGTTATAATTCAGAATACATTTAGAATTTGCAAAAACAGACAATATGGAAATTGTTTTTTTATTCGCTTTTATTCGTTTTATTCTTGTTCGTCTTTACAACAAACAAAAACAGGCAGTGAGTTCTGTTGAGAAGCCAGAGAGGGATTACATCTGCATGTCTCTCCCTCCTCCCCCTAAGAAATCACATCAGACTTTTACACCACTGTATCACTTCCCTACTGCGCCATAAATTGGACACAGTTGAGTCGGGTCGTCCCTCTTGTGCACTATGAATTCACAAGCCGCAGAGTCGAACACTGACACACAGTCTGAAGGAAACCGTGTGGGGGTTGAAAACCTGCAAAGACACAGTCAACAGTGGAATATGTAACTAAAAAAGTCAAATATAAATGCTATCCAATTAAAAATCTGAAATAATTTGGCACGTGTACTTACGCTTGGCAACATCCATTGCAGCTACAGTCCAAACATTTACTGTTTCTCCATGAAGATCCAACTGGATGCCAGGTATTATCACTGTCGTCCTGACAATGGGTCATGCCTATTTGTGGAAAGGAAACGTTTTACACATTTTAAAACAGTTTTGTATTTACTATAAATATTCTGTGAGTGTGTGTTTTTCTCTTCTTTTACCTGGTTGTAAGGCGGCCTTAGCGTAACATGAAGCATCTGATAGCGACGCCAAAGCACAAAACAGCAAAGCCAGAGCCAAATATTTCTTCAAAGGGAAAAAAGGAACAACGATTTATCATTTGATATCAGCATCCACATATGTATCCTAGCAAGCATTTGGCAAAAATCAGGCAAAAACTTTGGGTAGGTACAGTGTGTTAAGATATTTTTTATTGAATATACAATTCATCTCATATGAGTCATTCTGTAAATTGCTCCCATTTTGATAACCCACAACTTGAGGTCCATGCCACACAATGATACAAAACCAATGATATCACTTTTATTCAGTAGAAAATACAACATTTTTAAACATAACATTTCTTTACCTCCATTATTACCGCTTTACCTTATTCCATCAGCACAGAAAAACAGCTGCAAATAACATCTGTAACCAGAATTTCAGATTGAGTTCTAAAATCCACTCACCATGGTGGCAGTTGAACTTGTCCGGTCTGAATTGTGTTCAGGTAAGAGGAGAAACGTTAAAGTGTGTGTTTGCTTGTAGGTCTCTGTCTTTTAAACTGTGTATCTGCAGAGACCTTTGGAATTAAATAAGAGGTTACTGGAGGTCACCACTGTCTATAGTTAACCCAGTGTTTCTCAAAGTGGGGGGTGCAGAGGCATGACGAGAGACCAGGAGGAAAAATGGTTATTAAAAAATATATCATAATTTGAAAAATTATTGATTCGAAAATAATATGAGATACAGTACAGTACAATTACGTGTGGGTCTCTGTGTTTCATTCCAGATCGGCTCTGTGTGTGTGGAACGAGCCATTTTGTGCGCGAGCGAGAGAGACAGCGTACCGGTACCGGGGGTCGTTGTTGTTACCTTCTGGTGCAAGCGAGCTACGCTAACGGATATAAGGATCTTTTCGAACAACAAGGTGGAGAAGAGTCCTCTCCTGTCAGACTTTCATGCAACAATTAAATAACTGCTCAGCATCTCCCCCACAATCCCAATCTGCTGTGTCCTGTTTTCCTCCCCTCCGCATAACACCCCATCACACATACGAAACACAACGCAGAGTCCGAGGGTGTTAAGAGTATGTTTATTTAAATGTCCTCCTCTCTACTGGCCAACAAAGGCAGCATATGCTGGGTGTAGAATTTTTCCAGGAGGAGGAGATTTCCATGCCATGCAGGGTCTTTGGGGATGGGGATGATGATCGCCTCCTTCGTGGTCCACAGTAGCAGAGACTCCGGTCTGTGATGTGCAGCTGTTATATAATATACAATACATTTTTGAAAAACATTTGATCAACAAAAAAGGATTTGGTCAGGATCTAGACTCAGTGTGTAGTTTATGAATTAATCAATGCTCTCTACATTAGGAAAACACATACCAGTCTACCAGAGGGAGTCACACACAGCTGTGCCTAGATAACCAAACAAATTGACAAGATAACCAAAATCCTTGAATCTACACACAGCAAATAAACTCAAATGACACAACGAGATGTAAAAAGGCGATCACACATATAGTCGGTATAAAACTGGTCGCTTCAATCTGAAGAGCAACTAAAACAAAACACGGGAGTGTATCTTGTTCTTGTGAACAATAATTTTATCCACAGCATACACAGAGACCATGAAGTTCTTAAGGAGAAAACTAGTTGCTAAAGCAAAACACGTTAGTGTACCTTGTTAGCTAATGTTAGCTAGCTGACATTAACGTTAAACATTGCAATCATATTACTCACTGAAACCTTGTAAAGCCGGTCCCTCATGCTGGCTCTTACAGAACCGACTAACTCCCCTTTCGTGTATGTACAGCTCTCAACATGACTTGTAGTGATTTTCACCTCGTTTTATACTTTTTCGCCTCATTCTGAAAGAAACAGGGAAATCTGCTAACGTGACGGCCATCTTTGTGATGGTGACGCGTATTGTGCGAGACCAGAGACCTGCAGTTCACTGAGCGGTTTCACACAAAAAAATGTGTAACTTCACAGTTTTACGACACATTTTTATTTTTTTGACTTGCAAAATGTTCTTTTAATTTGACAAACATCATATGTGTCATTCGTGGCACAATTCAAACGGGATCGAAAGATGACTTTTCTCTCTCCATTGACTTCAATGTATAATTTTCCTCTTCCGGGGTCCCATGGGTCGGAAGTAGATGGGCGGGACTTCGCCTCTCTATAAGGGCAAAGAGGCGGAGCCGAGGCGGGACCACCTGCCACCGAGCTGAAAGTTCCAGAGCTAACTGAAGCTACCAAGCTAAGCTAACATGCTCCCCATCTGCACACTGCTGTGGAATTTTACGTTTTCTAAGGTAAGCGGAGATGAAACTATTCAGCAAAACTATTAATAATAATCTAAGTTATTGAGTTTTTAGCAAAATACTTCAGAATCTTAAAATCCCTTAACGTTTGTATGCAATTGTGCTAAATTCAACACTGGAATCAAGCAAATATTAATATGTTTGCATAACATTAGTTATTTATATTTTGATATCACTTAATTATACGTTTAATACATTTAAGTCAAGCTAAGGTACATGTGATGGTAGCTAGTTAGTGCTCTTACCTGTGAGGCCTCCTCCAAACAGCATAATAACCAGACTGTATCATTAAAACTAAGTACCAGTTCTAGATCCTTGACTTTAGACAAACAATTCAAAAGGCAACGTGTATTTAAAGACCAATCTTTATTTGAATGTGCCTCTTAACCTGATATATTAGTTATACAGTAATAGTATTGACAATCTAAAAAAACTGAGCAACTCAACAGTCAACTTTGTTTCTTATTGTCTAAAGCATTTGTTATTTTCATTTTCCCCCTCTCATATTCAGTGTGGACGGATTGAGACAACGTGGTGTCCAGAAAGCTGCAGAGACTTCAGGGAGAAACCTCCGTGTGATGGACGTCCTGTCTGTTGGTTTGGAGAGGACTGAGGGTCTTTCCTCTGCGAGGGGGACCAGGCCTGATGGAGGAGCCCATGCTGGGCAAAGCTGATACCAACTGCACAGGCCTAGTCTGTCACTTTATTTGACTAAATGTGTTTATTTATACATTTAATAGGTTTACACCTTCTGTCCATATGTGCTTTTTATTTAAAACATGTTTGATTAAGTTTTGGTTCACATTTCAATAAATTGTATTTGTATTTGCACTCCTTTTGTCCATTATTCTTACTGAAAATGTTAGATTACACATTCACATCTGACTGAAGATTGGCCCCATTTATTTGTGACGTTGCAAACTTTGCGGTACAAGGCACAAGTGATGTGAAGCTCATAAAGCGAGGCAAATAGAAATAATCAGCTGATGAAGTGTAGATGTGGAAATAGGTGCATTCGATCAGCTGACTGTTTTTACAATAAAAGTAGTTTCTTAGTGTACTGGTCTTAATATCTCATAGCATCAGCTTTTAATGTTCCTCTTGGATGTTCTTCTTGACCCTCAGAGAAGGAGAAAATGTCGTGTCTTTCAGGCATGTCCTTTCCTAACAAAAATTACAGGAAACATAAAACATATTATTGCAGAACAAGTGTGTTATTTATGAAAGCGGTGTGTTTGTGTGTTTAGGGGCTGTAGATATAATTATTTTGTAATAGTAATGTTTGTTTTTTTATTTCAACAGTGAGCTACAAAGACAATCAGATTATGAATGAAAAGTATGAAGTTCATCAACATTAAAATATATGTAATTATCAAAATAATATTGAACTGTTATCAAAATGTAGTGCAACTGTAGAAGCTTGCTCTGTTGTCTCACTGAAAGAATAACTTTTACCACTTTTTTTGAACAATATTCAGAGATAAATAGTAGCAGTTCTCACTATGTGTTAAATATCTTTGCCTTCAATACATTAAATTACAAAGCTGACAAAATTATATTGCTTGTTAACATCTCAATGTAACTTTTTGCACAGAAAAAACCCTCAACTTCACTGGTGTGTAGGTGATCAAGTATTGTTTAATGGAATGTATATCAGTGTATTAAAGTCAATACTTCATTCATTTAAACCAATATCTTTCTTGATTATTTGTACAGTGTGAAAAATAGAGTCTTTGTACCTGTGCTGAAGTTCACTGCTGAGAGGAGTCCAGTTCTGTCTCTCACTCTCTGGTCCAGCCTGTCTGCATCACCTGGACACCTTAAACAAACAGATATATATGTAAAGTAACATGTGTACAAACAATATAACTGATTCTCTTCTGTTGAGCCAACCATATTGTAATATCTAAGTAATCATCTTGAAATATGACATTAATAATTGTAATATACACACATCTTATTGTGAGGTTGATTTCACATACACTACTACTTTGACATTAGCTTGTCTACATACTTGAGCATAGACAATTTAAATTAACCTTAGCGATGCGTACAGTTACCTACATAATAAAATATCTCTCTAAGTTACAAGGATGACCTTATTTTATCAACCTCAAACAGAAGCTGTTTGTCCCACAGTATTATCCCACTTAACACTTCCCTATTTTGTTTTAACCTTTATATATACAGTCTATGATTTTAACTTGGAGGCTACGATTAGCATCGTTAGCACCAATGTAGCTACACCTCGCTTACAGGCTAACCCAAGCCTTAACATTCATTACGTTGATTAAAATCATTAACACATAAATAAAGTACTCGAATTTCACTTACCGCAAAACCGCATTCACGCATCGTCTGTTTTAACCGCAGAGCGAGTCACAATAGTCCGATATATAAGCATGAAGAACAAACAGCCACGGCCGGCTTCAAGTTGTGTTTCCTGGATGAACTGACCAGGCAGAGTCCCTGTAGCTAGCTTCACGGAGCAGCTAGCAGAGAGACAAGAAGCTAGCAGCAGCAGTTACTTGACAGAGCCGTCACTCAATGTGACCACGCCCTAATTTACGCAAAAACTTTAAGAC
>NC_136909.1:10489048-10563843 GCF_949606895.1 Notothenia rossii | reverse complement strand
TTAATACCTGACGCAGTAGGACTCACATCAGTATGTGGAACTATAATTTTAACGTGCCCCTATACAAATTAAACAACACAGAAATACATTGTGAACACCCGTGAGACACTACAACAAAAATAAGTAATAAAAAGTAACTTAAAGTGCATAAAGTCGACACTAAAACACGGAAATTGCTTCTGGCTGAAGAGCCGCCTACCTCTCCCACAGAGATCAGTATCAAAAGGGGAGAACGATGCATGAACCCCGCGAAAAAAAGGGGAACAGTGTCACATACATAAGGAACGTAGGGGTACACGCTAAAATTATAGTTCCACATACTGATGTGAGTCCTACTGCGTCAGGTATTAACACAAGATGAAACAAGAATAAACACAGATTTTGTGTAATTATATAGACATATTTACATAATATATTATATACAAATGAGACATAACTGTCCCTGTTACATATGGCCCTACAATATATTTTTCAAATATAGCATGATAGGTACACAGGTCAAGCCCAGAAGCCCCCCCCCCATCACTGCAGATCTGCGTGCGTTTACATATTCAACATAATGTTGTTTCATGAGAAACATCCTTCCACATTGAACATTTGACAGTAAAGGCAGAGCACAGATCGGCCCAGATAGAGCGTATTAGTTCTTCCTCGGACAAAAAAATGTCCCAGTTTTTAATGTCAGGTTAATATATTTCAATCTCTCAATCTCAAATCAATACTCCTGCCAGAGACGAATTACATATGCATGTCTCTCTGTGCTCTCCCCAATACATAACACACTTTTGCACCACTACGCCATAAATTGGACACAGTAGATCTTTTTTTAATCAATATGATACGTTCACTTGATATGATTCATTATATAAACATTAGTCATTTTGACAACAATGACATGGCATTTATTCCATAAAATGATTCATTAATATCTATTTATCACTTTTATTTACTCGTAATCATCACATTTCATAACAACTACCTTTACCTCCATGATTTAGGCTATATTTGAACCTTTAACCCACAAAAACAGCTAACAAACAGAATTGTACTCTGAAATCAACTCACCAGTCAAACTTGTCTGGTTTGAATAGTGTTCAGGAGAGATGCTAGAAACTAAACTGTGTTTTAATGCTGTTGACTTTTATAATGTGTCTGCAGGGACCTTTGAAACCGAATTAGAGGAGGATGGTCATCGTTCGAAGAAGCCACCGGTCTTAGTGTTTGTTTGAACCAAGCAAATAAATACTAGAACATACAGAGTAAAGGTTATAATTCAGAATACATTTAGAATTTGCAAAAACAGACAATATGGAAATTGTTTTTTTTATTCGCTTTTATTCGTTTTATTCTTGTTCGTCTTTACAACAAACAAAAACAGGCAGTGAGTTCTGTTGAGAAACCAGAGAGGGATTACATCTGCATGTCTCTCCCTCCTCCCCCTAAGAAATCACATCAGACTTTTAAACCAATGCCTCACTTCCCTACTCCGCCATAGATTGGACACAGTTGAGTCGGGTCGTCCCTCTTGTGCACTATGAATTTACAAGCCGCAGAGTCGAACACTGACACACAGTCTGAAGGAAACCGTGTGGGGGTTGTAAACCTGCAAAGACACAGTCAACAGTGGATTATGTAACTACAAAAGTCAAATATAAATGCTATCCAATTAAAAATCTGAAATAATTTGGCACGTGTACTTACGCTTGGCAACATCCATTGCAGCTACAGTCCAAACATTTACTGTTTCTCCATGAAGATCCAACTGGATGCCAGGTATTATCACTGTCGTCCTGACAATGGGTCATGCCTATTTGTGGAAAGGAAATGTTTTACACATTTTAAAACAGTTTTGTATTTACTATAAATATTCTGTGAGTGTGTGTTTTTCTCTTCTTTTACCTGGTTGTAAGGGGGCCTTAGCGTAACATGAAGCATCTGATAGCGACGCCAAAGCACAAAACAGCAAAGCCAGAGCCAAATATTTCTTCAAAGGGAAAAAAGGAACAACGATTTATCATTTGATATCAGCATCCACATATGTATCCTAGGAAGCATTTGGCAAAAATCAAGCAAAAACTTTGGGTAGGTACAGTGTGTTAAGATATTTTTTTATTGAATATACAATTCATCTCATATGAGTCATTCTGTAAATTGCTCCCATTTTGATAACCCACAACTTGAGGTCCATGCCACAAAATGATACAAAACCAATGATATCACTTTTATTCAGTAATAAAGTAGTAGTATAGTAGTAGTATTTTTAACATAAAATGTCTTTACCTCCATTATTACCGCTTTACCTTATTCCATCAGCACAGAAAAACAGCTGCAAATAACATCTGTAACCAGAATTTCAGATTGAGTTCTAAAATCCACTCACCATGGTGGCAGTTGAACTTGTCCGGTCTGAATTGTGTTCAGGTAAGAGGAGAAAGGTTTAAGTGTGTGTTTGCTTGTAGGTCTCTGTCTTTTAAACGGTGTATCTGCAGAGACCTTTGGAATTAAATAAGAGAGGTTACTGGAGGTCACCACTGTCTGTTGCTAACCCAACAGAAAAAAACACATAAGGCGCGTTCACACCAAGTACTTTTCCCACAAAGGTTCCTGAGAACTACGATTTAGTTGCGTTCACACCGAAAAGTCCCAGGAACTAAATTAGTTCTAGAGAACCTTTTTTACCCCCTTTTCAGTCCCTGCTAGAAAGCAGGGACTTTCGTGGGAGAAAAAGGTTCCTGTGTCTGATTGGCTGGGCGGAATGCAAACCACGCCCCGTCCAAAAACTCCCAAAAACTTTTGTGAAGCCGCCATTTTATTATCCTTGCATTGCATTATTAGCATTAGCATTAGCCCAGCGCAGAAACGCAGAGAGACTAACTTATGACAACACAAAATAAAACATTGGAGCAGTGGAGATGAGGAGGTGTCGGCGTTCTGGCCGTTTACTCGGAAGGCTTCAGTAGAAGCTGCTGGGCCAGTCCCCAACTCCGGGGACTTCCGGCCGGGGATTTTGGGTGGTAGTATACGCCGTGAAGTTGTTTGCGGCCTGCCAGTAAACCCAAAGCAGAAGAAGAAGAAGTGACGTCAGCGCCTTCATTTGCCTAATCCACCCCCAGGAACTAATTTCCGGTGTGAACGCGATCTGTACTTAGTTCATGATAACTAAAGAGTTCTCCGGAACCTTTGTGGGAAAAGTACTTGGTGTGAACGCGCCTATAGTGACCGTAATTTTCCTGAAAGCCTTGTTAATTTTAAGATTTGACAATCCTAGTTATTTTTTAACAACTTATTTTACTTGAAGAGGGGACATATCTAAATTGTTTGGTGGAATTGGGCAAGACGTGTGTACAACAGATTTAAGGGGACAAATGTGATACAAATTCAAATACAGTTTCTTTACTCATATTATTCATGTTTTATGGTGGAGAACTATATATGTGGTTAATGCCATAAGCAAAGACAGGTTAGTGGAATATTCAAGTTAAACCTGAACATCATGTTGCTTTGTATAAACTCTAATTAACAAGCTGAGTTATTTTTAAGATGTATTTTTGTGTCAGATTTTCACAAGTTTGCTCAAGTATTTTTCTTCAATGACATGTGTTTTAATGTTATAGAACTGTAGTGAGTTTGTTTGTTGTTTTTCTTTTTGGTCTATATGTTGTTCCGTAACTAAGAAACATCTTTCCAAATGGAATATTGTTAATATTTTTCAATCTACCTCAAAACAATACTCATAATCAAATGTGTTTTAGCTGCCTCTAACAACCATAAAGGGCCTTAACCCTAACCAATCATGGGATAAGAGCCATGATCGGTCATAAAAGGTGAATCCTTTATGCTCAACTCCAGCAGTTGCAGGTAAATATTTTAGGACGAGGAGATTACAACTGGAAAGCTGAAAAACATAACTTAACAAAGGAGATGTTACGGTACGTGTTATGGTAATGATGAAACCTGAAGTGAATACCCATGGTGCAATGCTCCAGTGATGTTTTTTAGTCTGCTTCTTTCTAAAACAAACATACAGAAAAGAAAAGAGACAATGAAAACATGTTTGATGTATTTGTTTATTAGTTGGAATTTTGTTTGTAGCACCCATCTTTGTCTATCAGTAGTTGTCCTTTTCTTTTTGTCGTTTTTTTAATAACAAAACGGGCAGTGTTTTTCTGGTGAGAAGCCAGAGAGGGTTCACATCTGCATCTCTCTTTCTCATCCCTGCCAATAAGAACATGGTATAATTCCTGGGCATGTTTTTATTGACATAACATACATATGACACTCTACAGTTGAGTCGTTCTTCTTGTGCACTATGTATTTACAAGCCTTCAAGTCTAAAACTGACTCACAGTCGTCAGGAACAGTGGGGGTAGCATACCTGCAAAAACACAGTTAAAAGTAGAATATGTGAGTGAAATTGTCAAATAAAAATACTCCCCATTTAACAAATCGAAGTGTTTTTATCTGTGTACTTACAAAATATATATACATATATGTAACTACAAAAGTCAAATATAAATGCTATCCAATAAAGAATCTGAAATAATTTGGCATGTGTACTTACACAGGGCAACACGAATTGCAAGTACAGTCCATACATTTACTGTTTCTCCATCTAGATCCAACTGGATGCCAGGTCTTATCTGCGTCGTCCTGACAATGTGTGATTCCTATTTGTGGACGGAAGAAGGGGTCAATATTGTATAAAAATATGTGTATTTATTATAAATACTCTGAGTATGTGTGTGTGTTTTTCCTTACTTTCACGTGGTTCCACGTACGGTATATTACAACTATCTGATAGCGACACCAAAGCACATAGCAGTGAAGCCAGAGCCGGACATTTCTTCACACAGAAAAAAAACAGAGAACATTTGATAAAAACAAACATGTAAACTGCAGTCATTTTGACAACCACGATTTGAGCCAAAAATGATTCATTAATAACTATTCATCACTTCTATTTACTAGTAAACAACCCATTTTTACCAACTACCTTCACCTCCATGAAAAAGGCTATATGTTATCTTTTAAGGCACACAAACACCTACCGACAAACAGAATTTTACTCTGAAATCAACTCACCATGGTGGCAGTCAAACTTGTCCCGTTTGAATAGTGTTCAGGAGAGATGTTAAAAACTAAACCTTATTTTGAATGCACGGCTGTGACTATTATAACGTGTGTCTGCAGGGACCTTTGGAATTAAATAAGAGTAGGATGGTCGACTTACTGGAAGAGAATACCTCTGACTGTATTTGTTTTAACCAAGCAAATAAAAAATACTAGAACATACGGAGTGAAGGTATTAAATAACCTAGTTCAGGTTACATTTGCTATTCATCAAAAAAATCCCATTATTTGTCTACTTATACATGACATTTTAGGACAAACATATCCAAATCTAAATTCACAAGCTGATGATGATGTTGTTTTAATTTCTGATTGGGGTAATGTTGTTTTTCTTTAAAGCTCACCTATTATGCTATATTTGAACAATATATTATAGGGCCATATCTATACAAAACATGTCTCTGAAGTGTTTTGCCCAAAATACAAAACAGATCACCCATTGTAGCATGCCTCATACCCAGAGATGGGGTCGTTACTAAAAAAAACTAATATATTACATATGACATAAAAAAAAAGTAATATATTACACTACTTCGTTACTCTCTACTTAAAGTAACTCGTTACTTTACTCGTTACTTTACTCGTTACTTTACTTGCAGGGCCGGCCCGCCCCTCCCTGCAGGCAGATCACGCAGACTGCTAAAGTTTTAAATGTTCTATTTAGTTCAGTTTCCATTGTCGCATAAGACTGATCCAGATAGCTCCTGAATGTTTTCCTTTCTGACCATGGCTGTCCTCTGTCTCCTGCTATCTGTATTATTTTGCGTAGTATATCTCTGCTCACGCTGTTGCGTCGGCGTGTTCTCCTGCGTGTGTTGCACTGGAACCCTGGAACCAGACTGAAACACATGCACCGCTAAAGGCCCAGATACACCGGCCAGTCACCTGAGAAGTCGCCGACGCCGACACCGACTGTTGCGTCGCCGGACTCTCCTGTGTATTTGCCGACTTTGCCCACTGGAACACACCGCAAATACGAGCCGAGCATGTATGAACTACGCATGCGTGAGTGGCAATAACTCTCCTTACCAGCAGGCGGCGGTAGTGTGTATTCATCTTTCAAAAGAGGCAACAACCGGAACAACCGGAAGACAGAGAAGAAGAACAGACTCCGTGATATAAACAAACAACAAATAGCGTTTTTCTTTCCATTTTCACTCTCGTCCAATGAAAACATGAAGGAACAGGAGCAGGACGAACGGCAGGTACTGGAGCTAGCAGCTCTTGGACTCACGCTTGTGTTAAATCATTTGTTTACCTCCCTCACTTCCGTTAAAGCTTCTCATGCACTGATTCGCTAGCTTGATTGATTGATTGAAACGTTTATTAACAGCTTGTATATTGGGTACAGTACAGTACAGCTCAAAACATACAATTGTTAAGGGGATGCAGACCAGAGAAAGACTTTCGTCTTGTTTACATCAGGGTCCCCCATTTCCAATTCATCATATAATTTAAGACATACAAGACATATTTGACATACAGATGGCTTATTTACAATTTACATACAGATGGTTTTTTACATACAGATGGCTTATTTACAAATTTCATTTTAGATTTCGTTCTAATACATCCTAATCGGACATTTAAGACATACCAAGTCTACAGATATACAGTTAGTAACAGAGTCTAAAATGCGAGTATATACATCGATGGGGGGGGAAGCTGTCCATTGTACGACAGGTTGAGATTTGTACCATTACCGGGGCCAGTTAGCTGACCAGCCAATCAGTGTTATCCCTTTGTCCAACTTCCGGTGGTGTTCTCGACGCCGATTCAACATGTTGAAGAAAAGGCGTCAGATCGGCAGAAAAGACCCGACGGTGCGGCGCACACCACTCCGAATAGGGCGTGCCCACGCTCATGTTCGGCCTGACTCCCATTTACTGCCGATTCCGGGCCGGTGTATCTGGGCCTTTAGACTTCAGCCGAGCACGTACGAACTGCGCATGCGTGAGTGGCAATAACTCTCCCTACCAGCAGGCGGCGGTAGTGTGTATTCGTCATTCAAAACAGGCAACAACCGGAAAACAGAGAAGAAGAACAGACTACGTGATATAAACAAACAACAAATAGCTGTGCGTTAGCTTCACCTTAGCATGTGTTCTTTGCAGGTGTTTGTTGAGGTTTGATTATGACCGATTTTAGTAAGTAACGAAGAAACGCGTGTCGGGGCAATGTTAGTAACTGTAGTGTGATTACGAATTATAAAAGTAGTAGTTACTTTGTAACGCGTTACACCCAATTCTGCTCATACCCCTCTATTTCAGCCCTGTTACAAAAGTGGTGATGCTGCGTCTGGCCCTTTACATGTAACCTAGCTGCTGCTGGCCACACCCCTTTCCGCATGCAAGCAGTGAGCTGTGCGAAGAGTTAAACACCATATTATGTTCCAAACCACATCAAGCATTATTTCTGAAACAGTATGGAGCTCAAACGCTTTCTCTCTCGCGGGTTTACCACAAGGTGAGTATCTCTTATATATCCGGCTTCTTTACACATATTCTCTCCAGTACAGGTTAGTTCTGAGTGTTAGCGATGCTTGCTAATGTAAACAAAGACCTTATTACTTCCAAAATACGTCGCCCATTGTTACTGATACAGCACATAGCTTGACATGTTCTTTATCCAGTGTTTACCGCTAGAACAGTGTCATTATAACATACATATAACAACTTACTCTAAGTCCCTCTCGCAGACATACTGCTGAATACAGAGACAGACAGCTGCGGGAGGGGATTCAGCTAGAAGACTGTATATGGGGACGATACTTTGGGCTTTGCGTTGAACTCCTGGCAACGTCCTGCCCACGGGCAGGACGTTGCCAGGAGTTCAACGCAAAGCCAGCCCACATTTCAGTAATGACGTCAAGACCGCAGCAATCAGTTCCGTTGTACCGCCGTTTTAGGGATGTGGGTAAGGAGGAAAAGAGCGGGGTTGTATTTTCTTACACTTTGTGAGTCACCAACAAACAGAATTGTACTCTGAAATCAACTCACCAAACTTGTCTGGTTTGAATTGTGTTCAGGAGAGATGTTAGAAACTAAACTAATTTTTGAATGCTGTTGACTTTTATAATGTGTCTGCAGGGACCTTTGAAACCGAATTAGAGGAGGATGGTCATCGTTCAAAGAAGCCACCGGTTTTAGTGTTTGTTTGAACCCAGCAAATAAATACTGGAACATACAGAGTAAAGGTTATAATTCAGATTAGATTTAGGATTTGCTTCTTTCTGAAACAAATGTGCAAAAACAGACAATAAGGAAACATTTTTTTTATTCGCTTTTATTAGTTTTATTCTTGGTCGTCTTTACAACAAACAAAAACAGGCAGTGAGTTCTGTTGAGAAGCCAGAGAGGGATTACATCTGCATGTCTCTCCCTCCTCCCCCTAATAAATCACATCAGACTTTTACACCACTGTATCACTTCCCTACTGCGGCATAAATTGGACACAGTTGAGTCGGGTCGTCCCTCTTGTGCACTATGAATTCACAAGCCGCAGAGTCGAACACTGACACACAGTCTGAAGGAAACCGTATGGGGGTTGAAAACCTGCAAAGACACAGTCAACAGTGGATTATGTAACTACAAAAGTCAAATATAAATGCTATCCAATTAAAAATGTGAAGTAATTTGGAACGTGTACTTACGCAGAACAACATTCAGTGCAAGTACAGTCCAAACATTTGCTGTTTCTCCATGAAGATCCAACTGGATGCCAGGTAAGATCACTGTCGTCCTGACAACGGGTCATGCCTATTTGTGGAAAGGAAAAGTTTTACACATTTTAAAACTGTTTTGTATTTACTATAAATATTCTGTGAGTGTGTGTTTTTCTCTTCTTTTACCTGGTTGTAAGGCCTTAGCTTGACATTGAGCATCTGATAGCGACGCCAAGGCACAAAACAGCAAAGCCAGAGCCAAATATTTCTTCACACGAAAAAAAGTAACAACGATTTACCATTTGATATCAGCATCCACATATGTATCCTAGCAAGCATTTGGCAAAAATCAGGCAAAAACGTATATAATATGTTAAGATATGTTATACGATATGAGTCATTCTTTAAATTGCTCCCATTTTGATAATCCATAACTTCAGGTCCGTGCCACAAAATGATACAAACCAAATTATATCACTTTTAGTCAGTAGAAAATATAACATTTTTAACATAAAATGTCTTTACCTCCATTATTACTGCTGTACAGCTGCAAATAACATCTGTAACCAGAATTTCAGATTGAGTACTAAAATCCACTCACCATGGTGGCAGTTGAACTTGTCCGGTCTGAATTGTGTTCAGGTAAGAGGAGGAAAGTGTGGGTTTGCTTGTATGGTCTCTGTCTTTTAAACTGTGTATCTGCAGAGACCTTTGGAATTACATAAGAGAGGTTACTGGAGGTCACCACTGACTGTAGTTAACCCAACAGAAAAAAACACATAGTGACTGTCATTTTCCTGAAAGCCTTGTTAATTTTAAGATTTGACAATCCTAGTTCTTTGTTAACAACTTATTTTACTTGAAATATCTGAATTGTTTGGTGGCATTGGGGAAGACGTGTACAACATATTTAAGGTGACAAATGTGATACAAATTGAAATACAACGTTGTTTTACTCATATTATTCATATTTTATGGTGGATAAATATATATGTGGTTCTTGGAAGATATGTCTGAATCGATGGTCTGAATCTTTAAGTCAGGTCATCTTGTCTTTTGTCGGTAGATTTTTACCATTAAAAACATTTAAATAAATAAAACAAATAAATGTAGCATTTAAACCATGTAAATATGGGAAATGGATTTCACAGAAGTTCATCAATTTTAGAATAACATTTAAAAAATCATACAATCATAGCGAATTGAGGGTAAAAATATGCACAACGTAACACAATATAAAACAATAAATAATGTGTTTATTCAAAAGTATATATTATGTCAACTTCTCCCGCGAAAAACTGCTGTTAAATGGATCTATCACTTAAACCTAATTTTCTGAAACTTCGAAGCAATCTCCTTCGAAAAACATCTTAATCCAAAACGTGTTTAGTTTACCAATGAATATTATTTAAAGATGCAGATTCCGCTAAATCCTGTCCACGTTTTGCGTCACTCACAGGCGCGCCACAAACTGGGTTGCCAGTTCTGTTGAAAATGCAGCCTTGACTATCCGCTTGTTTTCAACGGGCCGGACAAGGGGGTTTTGGAGCTCAACACGGCAACAAATCACACAACAAAAGGAAGTGAGGCTTGTACGCACTAATCATTTTTTATTTTTAAAACGTGTAGAATTAACAAAAATACGAGCTTGTTGTGATTTATTTGGATCATAATAAGAGTTGAAACCGTCTCGACCAACATGGAGTTATAAAGCGTAAAGGTGAGCAACGAAATAGCGATATTAGTGTAGCTTTTAGCATGCTATGCTAACATTAGCATGCCAGGCCAGCCAGCCCCTTTACACAGCGTTAACATTATTGATGCATATTTGGCTAACATCCATGCAAAGTTATCATATCTAGGCTACGTTTTAATGGTTTGGAAGTTATATTACACCTAAAACAGTTAAATTAGATTATAAAAAACAATAATAATACCCTGTACATGGCAATGGGTGGAGCTCACTGTGGACAAAGCACCTGCATGTGGGCTTACACTAACATTAACAATTATTTCAAAGGTTTTATTGCCTTTACAACATTTTTTATAATGGTTTTAAAAGTTCTACTATATTGTTTTAATTCTTGGTAAACAGGTTCAAAATGTAATATCTTAAGTCCCACACTTCCAATGAAACATAAAACAAATACAAAATAGTTGCAGAGGAACCGAATAGAATAAAATGTGCAGGTACATACTAGAGTTCAACACGTAAAATAGAATAAAAGCAAAGAGATGAGCTAAAAACAGAATGTGAAATGTAATACTGTACAAAGATAAAATACTGGTTATTGTAGTAATACATAAATAAATCTGTGAAATGCAGATTGATGCATAGACATGAGAGGAGTTCATCAGGCTTATTTACCTCTGGTGGATTATTTCTCTTATCAGTTAATCTTAAGGATATTTCCTCTTTTAGTCTATAACATTTAAGAGAGCACAGCATTTGATCTTACCAGAGTCCAAAGTTATATTAAATGTCTTGTTTTGATAACAGTCCAACACATGTAGAACTGTAAAGGTTGTTTTTATTTTAAATCAGCATATTTTATTTTTTCAAAGGCATGATTCAGTGCATTTTATTATGTCCATTTGATTATTTTAAATGGTTGCCCCATAACAACGCAATAACAACCTTATAGAAATGTCTCACAGCCTGATGTGATTTAGTGAAGCACTCCGATAAAGTAAGGGGACTTGCCTAATGCATTTATTTACAGGTATTTAGTCCTCGTGAATTATAAATATATTAAGCCCCTTGGTGGAATGTAACAAAAGCATTGTTTGTTTTCTCAGCATATCTCAAATAACACATTTTCCTCCTCTTTGCCAGATTGGTCTGAATCCCAAGTTGCTGAACTCTTCCCGGGTCCCTTTGGGGCCCAGGAAGAGGATGCATCGAGGCGGGGATAAAGACTTCCAGATATCAGCACGGAAGATGGGAACATCCCTGCTTTTCCAGCTGTCGGCGCATGAAAGGGAGCTGGATTTGGTATTTCTGGACCACAGCTACGCCAAGCCCTGGAACGCCCATCCAGACGCCAGCAGCGCCCGGCCCACACGGACGCTGTTTGTTACCCCTCGTCGCCAGCCTGAACCCGTGTCGTGAGTCAAGTATATCCTAATCATAAACAACCATAACAACATATGGAGGCTTTCCAACAACATCATCTATGACCACATTACCTTCAAATCGGAGATACAGGGTCCCGCGATTTAATAAGTTCAGACTGAAGCACTCCTTTGTGCACTTGTCAATCCTCAAATTAAATACAGAGCCAAATCCCAGGTGAAATGTACGATAGAATAGAATAGAATCCTTTATTGTCATTATACAGGTACAATGAGATGAGTAGTAGGGATGCACCGAATATTCGGCCGCCGAAAATTATCGGCCGAAAATGGTTAAAAAGGCCCTTTCGGCTTTCGGCCGAAAGGGTTCTAGCACCGAAAAAATATCACCGAATGTCAGAGAACAGGGTTACGTTGGTAAGCTAACGTGTTGTTGTGATGACGTAATCAAAACGCGGCGACAAGCACGGCGCGCGACCATGCTCGCGGCTGGCTCACAGCCAACATGTCTGCCGTTTGGAGATATTTCAAAATATCAGAGAAAGAGGCGCGGATTGCGATTTGTAAAACGTGTTCAGCTGACATTTCTCGAGGGGGTGTAACTGCAAAGACTTTCACCACTTCGGGATTACTCCACCACTTGATATCAAAACACCCGGACAAATATGCGGAGTAAGATCAAATCACAAGCACTGACAGCGAGAGACTGTTCAGTGCTGCCTCTCATGTGCTTGATGAGAAGAGGAACAGACTTATGGCTGATAAAGCAGAGAAGCTAATGTTCATTAAAAAGAACCTCCCACTTTTCCTTAATAAGTAGACAAGGCTGGTTTATCATAAGCTTATCTAGTTCTACATGTCTACTCTATACCCACTTTCCTGAACAATTTTCATTGTGAGTTATAATTCACCATCTCAGGTTATCATGAGGGGGAAATGACAGCAGCACAGTGTTCAATATATTGTACTTTCGGTATCTAAATGATACAATGTTGTTCACATTGCTCATGAAGACAGACCACCTTATTTGCAGATTCTTGAAATTGTAATTTAATTTGTAATTGATTGTGGATTTTGTATCAAGTTTTCACTTTATGTATCTTTATACAATGTTTACTACTTTGCTTATGAGGACAGACAGCCTTATTTACAGATTCTTGAAATTCAATTGTAACTTCATTTGTAAATAATTACATTCATGTGGATTTATCCAGTTTGCACATTTGTATGCATGCACTTATAGGTGCATTTGTTGTTGTTGAAGGCCTGGCTGTTACAGTCTTTATTTACACTATTTGGTTGTAGGCCTACTGGCCTAGATGTTTATGCAGTTTTAAAGCACCTTGGCTTTGTTCTGAATGCACTTTGTTGTAGTTATCCAACAGAGAAAAGAAAATGCACTTGACTTGGAATTAATGTACTGTATGCATTCAAAAGTGCTGAATAAATGTTTTATGGACCCATAATAGTGATTATTATTTAAGTTAAGTTTTGCCATAATCATTTATTTTTCCATAATCAGGTAGCTGAACCACATTGGTAAAAAATGTATACATTATATATATATATATATATATATATATATTTCTATTAATCATTTTCGGCCTTTCGGCATTCGGTTTTCGGCCAACTGTTTCCTATTTTCGGTATCGGTTTCGGCCAAGAATTTCCCATTCGGTGCACCCCTAATGAGTAGAGCTGCTCCCTTTTTGAAGGTGCCACCAAAAATACAAAAAACAAACTAGAGACGTACAACATTCACAAGAAGACAACATACAAACAACAAGCATTCATATTTCAATATAAAGTGCAGGAATATATCGGTTTAAGTACAAATACATGTGTTTGAATGTGGACTGGACTTTAAAGAGTATATAGCTTACGTTACGTTTTTATTGGATTGCTGTTAAATCAATGCAGCCCTATCTCGGAGGCTGTTGCCAAGCAGTGTAAACATATCATTTTGCCAAGTACAAAACCTTCCTTGACCCTTTGTTTTGGACACTAAAGGCACTGATATAAGTTTGTAAAAAGAGGCCAACGAATAAGAGAGTAAATCATTAACAATATAACTAATTAGTGACTACAGCCTAACATTTTATAGTCTGCATTATTGGGGCCCAGTTATTCTCAGTTTCACACAAACAACGTGCAGGAATATATCGGTTTAAGTACAAATAAATATGTTTGAATGTGTGTTAGAGGGTCTTTGAGAATGTATCTTTTGAATGATCGTGACGTTTTATTAAATGTTCCTTTGTATGGTGTCTTAATGCTTGCCCTTGTTGATGTTGCAAATGGAGCTGCTGTGATGCAAAGGTGCGCGACTGGGTCGACGGTGTTTCTGCTGTAACTTACTCGATACTCTTGTCTTTGTCTGCAGAGACCCTGATTCACTTCTGGATGTGGAGACGGTGACACCGAGACCTGTTCCTCTGTATGATAATCAGAAAGCTCTCAGTGTGATGAAGGAGTGTGAGCGACATGTTCTCTTTGCTCGTACCGTCGCTGAGAGCCCCCCACCCCCCGATGACTGGGAGGAACATGTAAACAAGTAAGCAATCATCTGGAGCAATCCACTGTTCATTTATTATTGACTTTACACTTGTGTAGAAAGTATCTATGTTCAGGGTTCGTACGGTCATTGAAAACCTCGAAAAGTCATGGAAATTCACAATGAAAATTCAAGGCCCTGGAAAAGTTATGGAAAACAATATTTTCCCCAAAGTTTTGGAAAAGTCATGGGAATGTAACTAAAGTTGCGTCAAATATAATTTACATTTAATCTAATCACCGAAATAATCTGCGGTCGTGAGCTGTTATGTGCCATCATGACGCGCATGGTGTTATTTATTAATATATGAAGCATGAGCTGTATGCTCGAGTCTTCCTGCCTGTCGGCTGAACTCTGCTGCTCCGTGATGAGGGTCTAACTCCAGCAGCTACATTACCTACGGTGCGTTCGTTAACTGTAACTGTGCGGTCCGGAGTCACTGTGGCACAGACTGGACCGCTGGTGAACAGCTGTTATAACGGGCCGTTCAGGTGTTCAGAGCAGAGCTCCCTGTCGGAGCGGCAGAGCGTGATGTGAACTGAAAAGTTTTTCTGTCGCAATATTATTTAAGGAATCATTGAGCTAGCTAGCTAGCATACATTGTCACTATCTGCTAACGTTAGCTTTAGCCTTCGTTTTCTAATATATTTTTTCATAGGCTATAAACAGAGGTTTTATAAGTATAGATATTGTACTTGAGTACAAGTAGAAGTACACAGATCTTGTACTTTAGTACAAGTAGAAGTACACAGATATTGTAGGCCTACTAGAGAAAAACTAGAAGTACTCAGGTCTTGTACTTGAGTAAAAGTAGAAGTACTCAGGTCTTGTACTTGAGTAAAAGTAGAAGTACTCAGGTCTTGTACTTGAGTAAAAGTAGAAGTACTCAGATCTTGTACTTGAGTAAAAGTAATAGTCCCAGAGTGTAGGAATACTCTGTTACAGTAAAAGTCCTGCATTCAAAAATGTTCCTCAAGTAAAAGTAGAAAAGTATTATCATCAAAATATAGTGAAAGTAGCGACAGTAAAAGTAGTCATTGTGCAGATTGGTCCATTTCAGAATAATAGATATGATGTGTTTTATAATGATTGATCATGAAAGTGTTCTCAAAGCTGGTAAAGGTGCAGCTAGTTTGAATGAATTTGTATACTGCAGGGTAGCTGGTGGATTTACTCCAGGTGGAACTAAAGTCTGATTTAACACTTGATTATATTTCACATCATTCATCCACATCTGTAAAGTAACTAAAGGGATTAAATACCATTTACCTCTGAACTGTAGAGGAGAAGAAGAACAAAGTAGCAAAACATTGAAATACTTAAGTTAAGTCAAAAGTATGTCAACATTTTACCCAAGTATAGTACTTGAGTTTATGAACTTAGTTACTTTACACCGCTGGCTATAAAGATAGAAAGACTAAGCCTTGCACAGAGGCATGAAAATACATTTTCAAAATGCTCAACAGTGCTGCCAAAATTATAAACTGACTGCTACACAATTAAAATAAATGCTTTTATATATTTCTATTAGATGTGACTCTTTAGCGTTTCTGTTCATATTAACACTGCTGCTTTAGTTGTTCTGCTGAAATCCTGTTATTCCTCATTTTAAAGCCGATATTCCGTGGGGTCGGGGGCTCGGATCCTTGTCACCTTTTTCATACCTGATGAGTTTGCATCCCTGACTACAGTTGATTTAGCGTGTAGAAGTTAGTAAGCCTGCTATTTGATTTGTTTTAGATAGGCAGAACCTGTTTCATATGCAGATCTTATGTTCCTGTTTCCTGTACCTCCTTTTCAGTGGTACCGCTGAGAAAGAGTAATCTTTTTCGGTCATGGAAAATTAGGTAAAGATCATGGAGACGTCATTGAAAAGTCATTGAAAATCATTGGTGAAAAAGTGTATGAACCCTGTTTGTTAAAGTACTTTTTATTAACGTTTTTATTATTCTGTTTCAGGATTGGATGGTCAGTGGTCCAGAACAAGCTGTTCAACAAAGTCCTTAAAGCTTTACAAGCTGAAAGACTAGCGCGCCTTGCCAATGAACATGTAAGTTTAGTTCATAGCTAATACTGTTCTCAAGCCATATGCATTTTAAAGTGTTTTTTTGGTTCAAGCACCATTTGTAAGCGATGGATTGAAATGGTTATTATTCTCTGAAATCAGTTGTTGCAGAGTTATGGTGTGTCATTTGCTTAGTCTATATAACATAGGCACAAATGTATTGTGCATTGGTGACTGGACTTTAAAGAGTATATAGCTTACCTTACGTTTGTATTGGATTGCCATTATAAACATGAGGATTTTTTTTATACATAATGCACCAGACAAATCAATGCAGCCCTATCTCGGAGGCTGTTGCCAAGCAGTGTACCCTCTTTGGAGTAAACATATCATTTTGCCAAGGACAAAACCTTGACCCTTTGTTTTGGACACTAAAAGCACTGATATAAGTTTGTAAAACAGGCCAACAAAATGAGAGAGTAAATCATTAACAATATAAAAAATGTGTGACTACAGCCTAACATTCTATAGTCTGCATTATTGGGGCCCAGTTATCCTCAGTTTCACGTTTCTAAAGTTAAGGCAAAGCGTCTTCCTGTGAAGTCATATGTGAATCTAAAGCCATTTGTAAACTGGCCCCTTTGGCTTCTTGCTTCCTTTAGGCTTCCAATGAGCCAATCTTGCGGAGGATAGCCGTGGACAACTGTGCCAGGAAGGTGCGCCATGCATTAGCCAGTGTGAGCTGGGACACCAAACTGACGCAGTGGTTGCACACTACCATGATTGAATCCTTGAGCCTGGTGATGCTAGCTGCCTACCTGGATGTTCTGCAGACTCTCAAAAGCAAGGTATGATGTGTGCAGTTAAAAGACATGTAAGAAATATTTCCCCTCGGATGTCTGCAGTAGTAATACAAGGTCTGGGATTGGTGATTCATTACTTGTTGCCTCTTTGTGTCTTGGAAGTTGCCGTTGCTGATTGACAGAATGTTGCTAACGACTACAAAGACCGGCGCTCCAAGTGCCGAGGCCCTGTCGCTGCTGCTGAAACGGCCCTGGGACCCAGCTGTTGGAGTCTTGTCGCAAAACAAACCGGTAACGCTAAACTATTGCAATAGAAAGCTTGTTTATTTGAATTAGGACAAGGACAGGGACAAAGATCTATATCTATCTATCTATCTATCTATCTATCTATCTATCTATCTATCTATCTATCTATCTATATCTATCTACCCATCCATCTATCTACCTACCTACCTACCTACCTACCTATCTATCTATCTATCTATCTATCTATCTATCTATCTATCTATCTATCTATCTATCTATCTATCTATCTATCTATCTATCTATCTATCTATCTACCTATCTATCTACCCATCTATATCTATCTATCTATCTATCTATCTATCTATCTATCTATCTATCTATCTATCTATCTATCTATCTATCTATCTATCTATCTACCCATCCATCTATCTACCTATCTATCTACCCATCTATATCTATCTATCTATCTATCTATCTATCTATCTATCTATCTATCTATCTATCTATCTATCTATCTATCCATCCCTCCATCCATCTATCTAAAAAACTAATTTGTCTCATATTCTTCTCTCTTGTTTCAGAGCAAGCTTCATGGATCCCCTCTCATCCTAATTGCACCATCAAGCCCAACCAATCCCGCGCTCTCCACCTCGAGGCGAATGAGATTCTGGCAGTCTCAGCTGTCGTGTTTGGGAAAGGTCAGTCAACTTTCTATCTGTTACTCGCCATTTTGATTATTAATAATCCCAGGAAAGAACCTATAACAACTGTTCCTATCTCAGGTCATTCCAGTGCACAGTCACGTCAGCAGCGGAGCCAATATTGGCATCACACAGTGTCTGGAGCACATGCTGGGCACCGTCAGGGCCAAGGTCATGGAGGTAGGATGTTCTGTCCTTATTTGCTACTTATGTGATTATATTTGCAGCGTGATAGTGATGATGTACAACTTCTGTAGTCGATTTGGTTTTAGTGTGCACATCCCAACATCAATCATGCATAAAAGGTCGTCCATATACTGGCCAAACGAGCAGAGTATTTTTTGTGTATTATTAACTTGCAATGCTCAGTTTTTGCCAAATAAACCACAAGCCGACCTACTAGAAACATTGTGTTAAAATGTCCACATTTCCACCAAATCCGACCACAGAGGGCATATCTTTGCTTTCCATTCATTTCCTATTAAAGCCGGAGAAGAGGTTGCAAATTAAGGGGGTTTCTCTAGAAAGAATCGTATAAAAATAACCCCATCCATCATGACGTGCATGGCTCACGAAACTTGGACCAAGCTGTCAAACTACGCAATGTTGTCCTGAAATGAAACACTATTCAGCAGTTGCATTTCCTGTTTCTCGAACAAAAATGTTTTCAGAAATAGATTTTGATTGGTTGTTTAGCTTACAAGGAAGTTAATGATCACCCCAACCTTTTATTTGTAATTTGGGGAAAACAATGTTTCGTCAACACTTCAGGATTCATGTCTGAAGGCCAAATGGCGGACAGTACCATGTTGAATACAGATTCTGTTTTTATGTTGTACATTATATTTATGCAGATGTAATAATTACGTTATAAATGTAACCACCAGGTTCACAGTCACTTCCCCCACAAACCCATTATCCTGGTTGGCTGGAATACGGGTGCTCTCATCGCCTGTCACGTAAGGTTCCTTATAACTTATTGCTGCAATGTTATGTGAGGCTAAACAGTCTCCCCCCCCCCCCCCCCCCCCCCCCCCCTCCCCCCCTCCCCCTTCCCCATTCTTTAAAGCACCACTTGTTATAAAAACAAATGTATTACAGGTTTCCCTAATGGAGTATCTGACCGGTGTGGTGTGTCTCGGCTTCCCCCTGCTGACAGTCAACGGGCCACGAGGGGTAAGCAATCATATTCCAATCATAGAGTGGTGCAGGGAGGACGTATTTGTAGGCCGACCCGTAAGTAAGCTGCGCATGGGTTCCCTCGACAAAAAAAGCTATGGCATTTCTCCATAGGGTTTTGGAATATTGTAAAAAATAAGCTCTGTGGAAAACGAACCTGTTTGATAAATCCACATTTTGTTCACCCTGATAATCTCCACATGTCTTCCCTTCACAATTTTCGAATCATAAATCTAATCGATAGATTTATGATCAATAGATTTATCTTTCGAAAATTATAAAAGTAGGGTAGACATTGTTTTGTAAATACTTCTTTTATTGAATTTTTTCTATCAGAAAAACTGAACTTGATTTGAATGAATTTCTACCGGTTTGCAGGATGTGGACGACCCTCTGCTGGACATGAAGACCCCCGTGCTGTTTGTGTTGGGCCAGAACGCCCTGCAGAGCAGCATCGAAGGCATGGAGGAGTTCAGAGAGAAGCTGAGGGCGGACAACAGCATGGTGGTGGTGGGGGGATCCGACGACAACCTCAGGTCAGTCACGACCCTTAATTACAGGATTATGAGCGATCCGGACGCAGACACAGGACAGATGCTTTCCGGGCCTTTGATGCCGTTTAGAATGATGTTTGTTGAACGTTTACATTACCAAGGTTTAATTACTGAGTCAATGGTTGTCTCTTCCGGTCACCTATGACCCCGTTTATACACCCGGTGCAGCTAACTCCCGCAACCAAGTGTTCAAAAATAATATTGCACTATAAATAAAGTGAACTGACATGCCAACAACCATAACATGGCTCCTACAGTGGCTGTTTGAGTAGCAAGAAATATGTTCAGTATAAATATTTTAATATAATTCAGTAGTAATTGTAACAGTGAATCTTTTCCCTACACAGGATTAATTCAGCAAAGATGAAATCAGAAGGACTGACGCAGACAATGGTTGACCGCTGCATTCAGGTTCGTCCTTGTAAAAAATGACTAATATTATTTCTCATTTTGTCCGGGGTGTTTCTGCAGTACTTTTTTCAAACTAAAGAACTGCTCTGATGGTGCTAACAAACCGTTTTCTTTCTTCCATCACTGTTCTGCAGGATGAGATCTCTGACTTCCTGTCAGGCGTCCTCACTCGAGCGGAGGGTCACGGCCACGGCTCCGGGGAGATGAGGGACCAGGACACAGAGAAGAAGAAGAGACCTCGGCGGGAGCTTCCCTTCGACTTGGAGAGAGGGCGACCTTCCTCTCCTGCACTCAGACTTCCCATCTCACCGTCAGGCTCAGAGGTCAGTTAGCAGAGGCTACATTCACCGCCATTGGAAGCGTCACAATGTTCAGCTTTAAAAAGAACCACCTGATAAGAACATTTGAAGTATTCATTACATTTCTGAATGGAACTAAATAATTAACTATTTGATTTTGTGTAATGATGGCTTGGTTTGCTTTGTATTCCCAACATTGGGAACGTTTTAGAAAAGCGGTCCAGTCATGAACATCTTATGAGAATAAGAGAAGCGGTCGAGATTCTAAACTAATCACTTCTTCCTCATCCCTTAAATGGTTTCTTTGTCCTGGAGTGTACATTCATTTGACGGGCTTTGTCCATGTGATACATGGGTGTAATGTGTAATAACAGTGTAATGAGGATGACACATGAACATGACAGAGACTATTTGAGAATTATTATTATTTATTTATTTATTTTATTTTTGTTTGTATTATTATTTTTGTACTTTAATTTTGAAAATGATATATATATATATTATATATTATTATTATTATTATTGTATGTTTTGTTTCTGACATGTTCAATAAATTGACTAAAACATTTTAATTTTTTTAAAGGATGTAACACGGGTATTATATATGGGTGTGATATATAGGTGAAATAAAGTTTCATAATCAAATGCCTATATTCATTAGGAAATAAAAATAATAATTTGTTAAGTGCTCGCCCATTTAAGGGTTAAAAAAGGATGGCTTCTCACTTTTTCTCATGTGCTAGCTAATGAGAAATTGTATCTCCCAGACATCAGAAAGCCGTTTAATGAAATTCTCTCATCTTTGCTCAGCTGAGTAAAATAATTTAGAGGAATAAACATGTGCTATATTCTTAGGTTTTCCTCTGACTGCATCTGGGAGGAATTTAAAAATACAAACCCTAGTGTTAGCTTGCAGCAACCATTTCCAATAATACAAAATGTTTTGAATGAGGATAAATAGCAGTAGGTTTACATGCAGTAGGAATGATTGCCGTCAATGAATCACTAGTCATCCTTTATTCCTCCTTCTTGCTGTTCTCTCAGGATCTGTCTAGTGTCTGCAGCAGCCCCACGTCTAGTCCCAAACCCAAGACGTCGGGTCTGTCTCCAGCTCAGAAGTCCAGTCTGATCACAGCCACGCAGCTCCTGAAGACACACATGCAGCGCTCGGGCACAGTGCTCACTCACAAGCAGGCTCAAGGTTAGTTCACCTCCACACACAACTCCACACAGGGTTCCCGCGGGGTCTTAAAAAGTCTTGCATTTGATAATCAGAATTGAAGGCCTTAAAAAGTCTGAAATATGATCAAAACTATTAGAAAGGTCTTAAATAGGATTTAAAAGGTCTTAAAAATTATCGAATTTGAAAGGTACTTCTGTGTTCCGATCAATTTGTATTGAAATAAATCAACATGGAACCAATAATCACTAACTTTGCACCCCCCCTGACCCTTATCGGGGAACACCCATCTAGTAACCTAGCAGCCAAGCCTCAGCTAGCGAGAGCACGCTCGTGAGACGTTGCGCCGGTGTTATGAATGCCCGCCGATACATGCATGCACCTCGCGGGAGCGCACACAGCGGAAAGCATAACACGGCATAACACCGGAGCCTCGCTGCGGGGAAACTTTGCCGCTGTTCTAAGTTTTGTTCTAATCTGTCAAAGTGACGGAGGCCACGTTTGGGTCTACGACGTCAACCCTAAAAGCAGAGGTGCTGTGGACGCTAAATACCAATCCTACAACAGCAACGATGAAAGATTGTAACCAAGGCAGCAGAGCTCAGAAGATAGCTCTTGTCACACATACACACACACACCCCCACACACACCCCCACACACACTTTCACGGTTAGGCAGTTTCTTCTGGTTTTTGGCTAACACAGTTCTGTGTGCTGTTATGCTGTTATGTTCAGTCATCGTTCTTATGTTGATTGGAATACATTTACTTCGAAAGCAATTATGGGCCGTATTTTATTCTTTCATAGCAATTTTCCTTCATTCTTTCTTGCCGTGAAATAGGTCTTAAATTCTATTCAAAGTGGTCTTAAAAAGTCTTACATTTGAGTTGGTGAAACCTGCAGGAACCCTGTCCACAGCCACATTCCTACCCACGTGCACTAGGGCTGAACGATATATCGTGTCATGGCGATAACCGCGATATGCGCGATATTCACGTCGCAGGGAAGTGGGATTTTATTCTTTTTTTCATTTTTTTTTTTTAGGGTGTGCGATATTAAGTAGGTAAATTAACTCAAACACGTCATGTTACGATTATTTTGCTGCTTGCTAGAAAAGGGAAACGTGCGCGGCTCTCATGTCAGGAGTACTTGAGTGAGTGGCATGCACAGCAAACCACCAATCACAATCATTCTTGATCAGATCACAGCAGGCCCCGCCCCGCTAGTTTGCAGACCATCAAAACACCGGTAAAAAATGAGCGAGGCACAGGAGGACAATACCGGAGAGAACGAAGAATTACTTCAAAAAAGAAAAGCAACATCTTCCATCTGGAACTATTTTGGATACAAAAAGGTTCTTCTCTTCATTCACAGATGAACCCCCTTATTTGAGGGTAAGCAACATGCATTATGACATGTTAGATCATGACTTAAGGTATGATGAGTCAACCAGTTAAGATCCAGACGTCCGTGACTAAAATCCTTCATCCGGTTAAATATAGTTAAAAAAAACGCAACATATATCGCAGGGGAGAGGAATATATCGCAATGTCAGTTATTGTCCATATGGTGCAGCCCTAACGTGCACACAGTCATCCACCACACATCTCTGCTGTGTGAGAGATGAGAAAATGATGATGAAGCTTATCGCGTCCCAGCATCTGACGGGGCAGGATAGAATGTGACTGATATACTCTCCTCTCATCCGCTCTCTCTTCTCTTCCTACGTCTCTCTTTTCCGGCTTTCTTTCCTCTTCATTCCAGCTCAGTTTGCAGCTTTTATGAAACAAAACATGCTTGTGAGGAAAAACCTTCCTCCTGGCACTCCTCCTTGTATCTTTGGTAAGTGTCTGTCACTCTTCCTTTCTCTTTCCTCCGTGCCTTTTTACTTCTTTCTTTGTTTCCATTTCTCCAATGTTATATGAACAGCCCCGGTTTGTCACTAATCACATGGTGGTTGTCTACTTTGGATTTGACATGAATGAAACACAGAATATAGTCATTTGTATTTATTGCTCAAAGTAGATTATTACAGACGGACAGATGTAATATTAAAGGTCACAGATGAACAAGGTTCCTCAGCAGTCCGCTCAATGTCTGTGATGGTTTGCACGGTGCAGTGCCAGTGAGCAGCGATCAGATGGAGGGCCTGGACAGAGATGAACTGAGGCCCCATGGCAAGAGGAGGCAGGCGCCGAGTCCCACACCAAGCAAAGCCTCCAAAAGAGCCAAGATCAAGGTCACCATCGTTTCCCAGAGCGAGTCAGCAGGGGGCAGCATCAGCCCTGCTGCTCAGGAAGGTACACACCTTGCTCTCCTGACCTTATGACAAACACATGACAATATGTACGCAGTAGTTTGATATGTACTTTGCAGGATTTCTTCTTTTTACTTTGAATATACTGCTGATGGTACGATCGTAGTAAACAAATACTGCTGTTTTTTTGCCTATGGGTTAATAAAATCACTTGTAGGAAACCCTGAATTGGAAAAGGTTTTAGCGGTAGGGATGCCAGTGATTATTCGATTATTCAAATATTCGTCACCGTCTCCATAATCGAATATTATTTTGAAAAATCGATTTTATTTATATATTTTTTTTAATGTTTTTTTTCTTTTTTTTCTGGCTTAGTTTCAACCAAAATATAGACTAATGCTAATAATAATAATAGTATTAATAATTGTAAATCGATTATTATTCGCCAGGGCTGCCGAATAATCGATTTTGATCATGGTCAGTTTCTGGCAACCCTATTTAGCGGATCACCTTCATACCGATCTAAGAAATGATTGATAAGAAAACAAACCTGTGTTTTTGTTTGGTTTACAGTATTGTAAAAGTGAGTAAGTAGGATGAAATGTATTTATTCATTCTTGCAAAAGTTTTGTACCTTAACTGTGGGGTTTCTTTGAGTGTGTCCTTGTCCGATGTGAGTGTCTTAGAACAGGGTGTCGTATTCATATGCTGTACGAACTGTAAAGCCTCCCGAGACAAATGTGTGATAGTTGGCTATATAACTCAACTTTGATTGATTGATTGATTGACCTGACACAGGTACTCCCTAGTGCTTGTTTCATACATAATGACGACATGAAGTATCTTCTTTAATTAGTTTTAAATTAAATCAGCATGATGTTTATTTCTCCCTGCAGTTTCCGGGAAGCCCTTAACGGTGACGTTGGGACAGACGGTGGCAGGAGCCAAGGAGCTCTCTGGACTCCTCACAGGCCAGCGGTAAGCTATCCTGCTTCACACCGGCACATTCCGTATCAAACCCCCTGATCCTGCCTACACCCACGCCTACGTTCCCCTCTTTTCGACAAAAGTGTGTCTGCTGCAGAGGGATTGACGAGTGGTGTAGTCTGGGAGCTGAGTGATGGCCAAACGTCACTTTTTGGGGTAGCTCCTGAGTAGATTGGTGGTTATGTGTGTCACTGCAGGTCTGGTAGTCTCTCAGAGGTTTCTGGTGCCCTGTCGTCAGGCTCCATCTCTTTCAACAGCGTGCAGCCGTGCATGGTATCAGGCTCCTTCACACCAGTCCAGGTGCAAGCTCCGGCTACTGCCCAAGGTATCTGTGTCCTGTCCTGCCCTGCACGCTTGTTAACACTCAACTGTGCGGCTAATCAGCACAGTGACCTCTACACACTTCTAACCGCTTTGTAGAGGGAGAATAAACACTGGATAAGAACAGTGTGTGAGGACAACATATTTGATCAACTTCATCATTGATTACCTCTTGCGCCATCGCTGTCTATCAATGTCCCCAGCCTTACCCTTTGGACATGACTTTTCATACCGTGTGTTTGTGCGTGTGTGTGTGTTCATCTAGTCTGTGGGGGGATTGGATGGGAGCTATTTGTCAATATTCCTCCCAAACGTCAGCACCATTGATTTACTGTCTCTGTGTTTGTGTGCAGGGTCTTCCGCCAGCAGTCTGCTTCAAGGCCTAAGTTACAGTCTTCAGGAGATCGTCACCAAAACGCCTAGCTTTCCCTCCACAGATGCCAGTACAGGCAGCACACAGGTAACTATGGTTACATGTTTACATTACATACACGTTTGAATGACCAAAAAGGACCTTTTGCTTCATTTAAAGTTCAGTCACTAAGAATGATCTATCTATCTCCAGTTTTGAATGTAAATTGTACAATTCATTTCATTTTTTCATTTCAATTTTTATTTCGAACAGATTTAAAAAAATTTAAAAAAATAAAAAAAATGTGGAAAACAGAATACCGTATTGTTAAAATACAGTATTTATCCACATTCATGATAATATTTATATATTCAAAAACAAGTCTTCATATTAATAATAATAATAATAATAAATCACATGTGTCCGAAAGGGAGCAGGAGGAAGCAAATACATATTAATTCCCACCCCTTACTTGATCAATGATTGTCCTTTAAATCATTATGCAAGTTATTCCTACTTACTTTTATACAAACATATACAATAATTTCTCATCTTCAATCACCTCTCTTCTTTCTCATAGTTTTCCCAAATAGAGTTTCTGTTAGGGGTTTAACGGTTCACAAACATTTCGGTTCGGTACGTACCTCGGTTTTTTGGTCACGGTTCGGTTCGGTACGTTTTCGGTACAGCAGAATTCTTTTTTCACAAAACAAAACATATTTTTAGTTTTTTTTTAGTTATTAAACTGTGAATATTCACTCAAATAAATACAAAATATATTAAAATCAACATTAAGGTGCAGCGTTTCAAAGAACTGAAATAATCTGTATTTGAACTGTACTGTACTAGTACACACGTGTACCGAACCGAAGGGCCCGTACCGAATAATTTTGGTACGTGTACCGTTACACCCCTAGTTTCTGTACATCTTTTTTAAATGAATTATGCTTGTGCTTTGTTTTAACTCCTGCTCTAAAACATTCCATAAACACATAAAATCAGCATGAAAATGAAAAAACTGTGGCAAAATTTAACTAATAGACTAAATCATGAAGTTTATTCTCAGTGTTTGAAATATAACAAGACCTTAAACTGTTGGCCCTCTTCTCCCCCCCCTCAGGCAGTCTGTGGTCGGCCCCAGGCTCAGGTCTTGAGCTCGGCCGGTCCCAGCAGCAGCAGCGCTCTGCTTCGGGCGGTGCCTGCGGTCGCCTCAGGAGGAGCGGCTAAAACCACCGCCATCCACCAGCTGCTCACTAACGGCGGGTTGGCCAAAATAGCCAGCAGCTTGCCCGGCTTGGCGCACGTCACCAATCAGACCGCTGGTATGTCTAGAACTGCCAAAACACCACGGCCACGTTGAATGCTCAGAGTTCAATCCCACTTTGTTTTGGAAACACTAGTTCAGGACGTCTGTAGGCCACAGAGAGCCGCAGTACTCGACCTTAGAGGACGGCTCTGTCAGCGTGTGTGTAGATCAATGCCTGGAAGAACCTGACCGTTGTGAGGTGTGCAGATATGCAGCATCGGAGGGCAGATCAGTGCCGCATGATTTATTTTCATGTTGAGAAAGAGCCATTACGGAAATGTGAGGTAGAGTTTGAAGCCTATGTTTGACGCATAATGTTTACGTAGAAGTGGATGCATGTGTAAAATAAATATTAATGAATAAATCCATTTGATACTGAAGAATTGTGAAGTAAGTTAAAACCAGTGTGGGTATGATTGACCAACTTTAAAATGATACCCAAAAGTAGAATCCAGATCGCTTCGTTTGTCCCATTGAGCTGCATTTCATGTTTTTGTTATCCATGTTGTAACATTTTGTAACCCTTCCATCAAATCACCTGCTTATAACATCCATATGTATGCATGCTGTCCTAACAGAGAAAGGCAGAAACACATTACACATGGCATCACCCGAGCTCTGTTCATGTTGTTACAATAAAGACTGGAATCCAAATCATGTTTTCATTGCTCCTTTTTCTTTCAGTGTCACCTATTTTCCAAACTCCTAAATGTGCTTTTACCTCTCATTATGTTCATTGTCCAAACCTGCTTTTGATTTGCTTACCTGACCACGAAGCAAAAAGCTCATCCTGATGACTTCCATCACAACTTTTTGACAATGAAATGGCTCTGCTCCATTTTTACTGAGTGTGTTTGGGGGGGGGTACGGTAGTGCTGAGCAGTTTTCTTTGTGTGTGTCATTAGGGCAGAAAGCCCCCACCTCGATAACGGTGACCCTGAGAGGAGCCCAGTCGAGTAGAGTGGGATCTCTCAGCCAAGACTACGAGGCTGTGACGCCGATTCGCACCCTTGAGCCAAAGGTGTGTCTACTTTAAACATCTAACGGCTTCCGATAAGGCCACAATTCACTTCAAACTCTTGATGTGATAAGTGTGGCTTTCTGCTTGTTGATCATGCAATATCAGCTTTTAGTGCTTTTCACAGTGCCCACATTGTTTTCAGTCAAACTCAAGGTAATTAGTCTTTTGGAAAGCTTGTGAACATCTTAACTGCTATGGCAACCACAATGCCATTAACCTTTGTGTTGTCCTCCTCCCGGTTTGACAGTTAATACAAATATACACTGAACAAAAATATAAACGCAACACTTTTGTTTTTGCTCCCATTTTTCATGAGATGAACTCAAAGATCTAAAACATTTTCTACATACACAAAATAACCATTTCTCTCAAATATTGTTCACAAATCTGAAAAAATATGTGATAGTGAGCACTTCTCCTTTGCCGAGATAATCCATCCCACCTCACAGGTGTGGCATATCAAGATGCTGATTAGACAGCATGATTATTGCACAGGTGTGCCTTAGGTTGGCCACAATAAAAGGCCACTCTGAAACGTGCATTTTTGCTTTATTGGGGGGTCTGGGGGGGTCCGAAAACCCTAGGGTTAAACCCTAACCCTAACCCTAACATCAGTCGCCCATCTCCTTCGCATAGAGTCGATCAGGTTGTTGATTGTGGCCTGTGGAAGGTTGGTCCACTCCTCTTCAATGGCTGTGCGAAGTTGCTGGATATTGGCAGGAACTGGAACACGCTGTCGTATACGCCGATCCAGAGCATCCCAAACATGCTCAATGGGTGACATGTTAGGGTTTTCGGACCCCCCCAGACCCCCCCAGACCCCCCCCAATAAAGCAAAACTGCACGTTTCAGAATGGCTTTTTATTGTGGCCAGCCTAAGGCACACCTGTGCAATAATCATGCTGTCTAATCAGCATCTTGATATGCCACACCTGTGAGGTGGGATGGATTATCTCGGCAAAGGAGAAGTGCTCACTATCAAAGATTTTTTCAGATTTGTGAACAATATTTGAGAGAAATGGTTATTTTGTGGATATAGAAAATGTTTTAGATCTTTGAGTTCATCTCATGAAAAATGGGAGCAAAAACAAAAGTGTTGCGTTTATATTTTTGTTCATTTTATTTCAAATCCTCAGCTGTAATGTTTTTAGCCAACTCTATTCCCACGTATTCCCACCAGCTTGACTGTCCTCTTTGGAATCAATAGACCTCATTTACATCTTTTACGACATTGAAACCAGAAAAACCCGGATACTATACATTTCAATAAAACACCCGTAATTCAATGAAAGCGTGATCAGTGTTTCTTCTAGCTAAGAACATGGAACAATCTATGATATTTTTAATAACCCCTTTTATTTACTTTTTGTGAAGACTATTAAATAATGAATATTTATTAACCTTCTTGATGGTTAACCTTTACCCAATTAAGCGTGGTATTTTCTGGCGTAATTTTTTTAATTTATTTTTAAACAAAAAATAGTTAATGCACATACTGAGATTTGTAAGTCTTGAGAAAGGTACACTCCTTATTCCCTATCGTTTGACATGATTAAACCCTAAAAGTCCAAGTGTGGAAAACTGGTTTGACTTGTGTGTTCAAAAAGTCCAATTTTTAGACGTATTTTCATGGATATTTATTTTCCATATTTTGATGTTTTAATCCTAGAAAGCTATATCAAATGCTGCCATAAGTGCAGAGTGAAAAAGACTTTATCCTAATCCATCTAAGGCTGTGTACAAGAAGGAAAACATCCTCACATTATTACTGAAGCGCTGTATGCACTCGAAAGTCTTTGTGCCAAAGAAGTAAATGTCAAACAGTCTTTTGTCTCTAAGACTTTAATTAAAATAGGCTTATTGTTATATGTTCCGCAGTGTGAGTTAATGAATTCCACTGTGCCCTTCTCACAGCAGTGAAGGGTTTCCATGTGGCGTTACACCTGAGCTAAGCTGGGGCTCTTCCTGCTGATGAGACTGTTCCCTCCCTGCGATGATGAACACGCCAACCTGCAACTCTCACAACACCTGGCCGTCCTCCAGAGACTCCCTGCGGAGAGGGAGAAGGCCATGCAGTCGCTGTTGGCTGTGGCTGAATGCTGCGTTGCTTAACCTCTATGTACAGCAGAGTTGCGCTGACTCTGCGTCTCCGTGCTTCAGTCTGGGCTCTCTTCTTACACACCTCTGACAGCCAGGAGGAAAACCTGATCTCATGTCGTCCTCAAGGGAGGAAACTTTATCAAACTGCAAAGTACCTGGACTTGGACAGTCTCGCTGCTGACTTTACACCTACACCTTGTTCAGAAAAACGTTAGCTTTGCTTTATAAGTGTATATTAATGGAACAATTCACCCCCAAAAGGATCTTTTCTATATACATTGCTCCGCCCCTTTTACATTGAATTCTTAATCAGGACCTACTATGCTTTTGAGGGTTTTTATATTTCCTGAACTGTGTCATATAGGTTTAAGAAAAGCAGATATTTGTCTTTGAATTGAATTCATAGTAACCTATGGTGAGTACTTGCTAAACAGTTAGTATTTGTGTAGGTGGAGTATCCCTTTAGGCCTAGAGAAGTATGGTTAATAGGAAGGTCAGCTTGAACATTTCTGAATATCTCTCGGAGTCGGAGGTTCCATATTGTTTATCAGTGTTATTACATCATTACACGATTACAGCGGTTCATCATAATAAGAACTTGTTTGTGCAGCGGTTTTCCTTCACCGTGACAAACAACTTCCCCTTATGATGACCTCAAATAATGAAACATGTACTTTAACTCAAATAAATGTCAGTATTTGTCACAATCATGTGAATGCAGAGGGTACAACACATGCATTGAGGCCTGGAATTAAAGTTGTAGTAAAAAGCTGCATTACAGGAAAGGTTGTGTCTGTTTTACCATCTGCAAAGTATCATCACTGAATATGGACTCTTAGTTTGAAACAGCAACAGTCAAAAAAATAGATTTGTCTCAAAAACACTCGACTAAGTTCCCTGTTTGCTCATCTAAATATTTGGTCCTCTGTGTTCAACACTTGTATTGAGCTATTAGCAGGCTGAAGAACTCCTCTTATTCCAAATATAATGCTCTCACGCATGATAGTTATAATGCCTTGTTTACAGAAACAGCGTAAATACAGCCCACTCATCGGCGCTGACATCCTGTCTTAGACTCCACAGAAAAGCTCTCTGATAAGACAAGTTATATAAGCCAGCTTTGTGTGTATAGGCTGGGATGGGAAAACTGATGCCAGTCAGAGAACAACGGAGCTGCTGGCAGAGCCTCATCATCCTCATCTTCATGATAATCATCTGCAGCAGTGGAAATGCACACAATCAATCTGAAGTCTCTTCACCACAATCCTGTTATTTTCGACAGGAAGGAGTTCAGAATATGAATACAAATCTGAAATCCTTTTATTTCTCGCACAGCAGGACATTTACATTGTTACAGCTAGGGAACTGTGAAGACAAAATAAAAGAGTAGACATTTTTAAAGGGACAAGCACACTTTGATAAACTGAGAAACAAATAAGTACACCTTCGAGGTGGAAAAGATAAGTATGAATACGCTGAACAAATAAAGTGAAGAAATGCACTATGGTGCACTAGATTGAGAAAAAGCTGTCCATAGGAACCTGAGGATTCTCTCCCACACGAGCTCCTCATCTAATTATTGAAACAAACAATGTCTTTTTCATCATGGTTTTTTACCTGCATTGTATAGCCTTTTCACTTTGGACCAACAGTCTCTTTGTGTAAATCATTTGGGGCGGCAGTAGCTCACCAGTTTGAGTCCCAGCACTGAACAAAAACACGATGTGTGGACTTCTGGAGAGGGGTCGGTTTACCTTTTGGGCAATTCTCTTTAAACATCTATGCTGTGTACTGCTAAAGTGTCCTTGAGCAAGGCACTGAACCCCTAACTGCCCCGCTGGCGTAGAAACATGGCAGCCCCTTTGCTCTGACAGATTTCCACACAAATGCATGTGTTTTTGCATTTGTGTGTTTCAGGCCTAATGTGTATAGGTCGTGTTTGTTTTGATTTGTAAAGTATATAAAGATTGCAAAGCTACTGCCTCCCATGGTGGGATTTGATCCTGTTCTTTCTGTGAACATCTATTCCACATTTGGTGGCCTCCTAATCATTATTTCCAGAGATACATGTGATTAGGCTGACACGGCCCCCTTCAGAGGAGCCTACATTTTCAGTATTTTCGGTTATGGGAAGGTTCCAAACATCAACCTAAAGAATTAATTTACAGTAATATATTGCTATAAAACCAATCTATTTTTTTTTTAAACATTTATATTTTATTAAACATTTTCAAAAGACAAAAACACACGGACAAGGACATGGCTCAGACACATCACAAGTAGGACAGGACATAACATGAAGGGTGGGGGGTAGGGGGATTACAGTGTCTGTTACATTTGATGTATGCATATGGCGTTGTATTTATACATGATTTGCTTCATAATATAGGTATTTCATTGTTTAATAGGTAAATAAATAGATAAATAGCCAAATAAATAAATACATATATATATGCACACATATGTACATATATACACACACATCTCTTCCTATATGATTAATTCACCTATTCATCCATTTCCCATTTAATTTCACTTCTTTCATTATTATTACCGTTATTTTTCTGTTTCTTCATAGCTCATTTCTCTTTATTTATATTTATTTATTAATATGTATTATTATATTTATTGTTGGCAGCCGAGATAGTTTGAGTCCAGGAAAGCCCTTATCTTATCCCAAAGCCTGTTGTCTGGCTTAACCAAATATAACAGGGAGAAAGCAGCTTCTTCCATACTTAAGATGTTTAGGAAGTCCTCCAGCCATCTATTTAAATTGAAGCAGTTGGGCTTTCTGACTTTCCAGTTCATAAGAACGAGGCGTTTAGTTGTAAGGCATGCTAGGAAAAAAACAAACAATCTATTTAATAAACTAGACATATTAAAGTAAGGAAAAAACATGGTTGTGCTTTGTCCTACCTCGGGTAATGGTATCTTAAAAAACTAAAGCTTAGTTTAGGGGGTTTGTTTCTCTACTATTAATAATCTTCTTCGGTATGTTCTGTAAGTCGCCATCAGGTGGTGCTCTAATCACTACAATGTCCTCCTGACCAATTATTTGATAGCCTGTGCTTGTGAAGCCTCAAATGTCAGGCTCAGTCTGTTTGTTTGTTGTTTGTTTGTGTTGATGTGCTCGCGTGCTATAGCACGAGTGGGCGCTTGCAGTCCATGCGCACGTGCGTAATTAGTGCGCGTTCCTGCTAGGCTGTGTGTGAGCTCTCCTGTGTTAAAAGAGAAAGCCAAACAGGGACTTTCAACTTTGATTAAACTGTACAAAGATAGGAACATAATCTCAAACCAGGTCATGTAAGTACAGTTTCATTTTAACTTTTATATTAAAGACAAAAAGGAAAGCCACAGGGCCATTTTTGTTTCAACCCCAGCTAAATATGATGATATATTAACTTTGCTAGGTTTTAATATTAAATTAAGGTCCATAAACCGAAGATTAAAGAGGCAGCAGAGGGGGGACTATGGCCACATTATTCATACTTCACAAAGAGATAACCAAATGAGTTCCTCAAATGCTCTTCAATGACCCCTGATGGACCGACCAGGGAGCGATAAAGCAGCCCAGGGGCATCGGCCTGTAATGGGGCTGTTCACCGCCCTGCTGCCAGATCATCAAAGTTTCTCCGGCAGCTCTGCTGGAGGAGAGAAATCTCTGCCTGCCCCCAGAGCCAAGAAGACACTCAAGAGAGGCTGGATTTAAAACCCGCCCTCCGGAGGGATCTCGTTTCCCCCAAAAACCTCCCATTTTCTCTCTCACTCACTCTTCTGTCTCTCTCTCTCTTCCCCTCTGTCCCTCTCTTCCTTTACCTTTATCCCTCGCCTTTCGCCGTTTCCCCCACCACAATAATGGATCTCACGGCGAGATGTTTGTGTTTCCTCTCCTGTCTCGGCGTGATATTGGCGATCGATTTGGACGCGATTGGTCCGCGCTACTATGTGGAGTCCAGTGCCACATCAGAGGTGATCGACTATAAGGATCCCTGCAAAGCTGGTGAGGTTTTCTCCTTTTTTCCCTGTAGTAGCAACGCTGTGTGCTTCACCTTTTATGTGGAGGTAGAAACATGCCACGAATCTTTTTTGTGTGGCTTTGCACAGATCGGCCACACAAACGCTTTTATCAAGAGATGACAGTAGTGGATGTAGTTTTGTAGAAGGCTTCAGAGAACATTATGTGCGTTTGTTTTGTACTGAGAAGCGGAGTTTTTGCAGTTTGAAACATTTGAAGCACACACTGAGTCGCCTCGGATAACCCAGCTCCGAGAGCGGCTGCAAGGCTGGCAAGAGTGAAAATAAAAGCATGACAATACATACCTCCAGAAAAGTTTTGTTCTTACTGAAAAAGTTACAGCCTGCTTTTTTGCGGCAAATGCACTTTTATTTTTTTAATGTGATCATCTGGTTCCTGCTGGCGGTCTGCTGTTTTTTTTTTTTACTTAGAAAACCATCGCTGTTAGTCAAACGAAGCATTTTTGCACTTAGATTTTTTTTAACTTTTTGTGCTCCCTTTCTGGTTGTTTTTTGTCATTGCAGAAATACTGTTTAGTTTTTTTTCACCGGCTGTTCACACGGCCACTAAAACAAAGTGGAGGAGGGGAAAGTACAGTGGAGCTTATGCACATAATTCAGTTGTCTGTTGTCTTATGGCCAAATATGTCTGCTTCTTTTCTGCTGTGGTGACACATGCATATTTTTGTTCATAATTTGGCAAATGCATATCTGACTTGTCATTGTAATCTTCCTGTGTGTGTGTGTGTGTGTGTGTGTGTGTGTGTGTGTGTGTGTGTGTGTGTGTGTGTGTGTGTGTGTGTGTGTGTGTGTGTGTGTGTGTGTGTGTGTGTGTGTGTGTGTGTGTGTGTGTGTGTGTGTGAACTCACTGTCTTGCCAAATCCCTTTGGGGGAGTTTGAACAGATTGTGTTTTCCATCTGGTGAAAGTATTCAGGTTACAGATACAGAGAGTTGGCTTCACGCAAAATGACCTCTAAAGTGCTTGAAGTGCTTACCGATTTGGCATTTGTCAATTTCTGATGTGGCAGTCGATTATGAAACACAATAGAGTCCTCCAGCTTTACCCGTCTATCTTTCTTCTTCTTCTTCTTCTTGTTCTTCTTCTTCTTCTTTCCCCCTGAGAGGAGGAGTACATGTCGAGGGAGATGTAAAGATTGTGCTCCAGGAGCTTTGTGGCTTCACATAAACATGACAAAGGTCAGACTGCAGAAGAACTGTGTACAAGTCAGTGAAGATGTTGCTTCCTGTTGTTGCTTCACTGTTCAAGTGGTCATAGCAGATAGTTTTGCATCACTAGTATGGGTTATAACTCATTGATGCAGGAGACTTCAGACTGAAGGGTCAACAAACCGAAGGCCAATGGTCTTGCTTATATTTTAAGAGTTTTTTTTCATTGCGTTTCCACGAAATTGTTACGATTTATCAAACATGTCTCATCGGGGTCATACCCGCTTCACAATCCTCAAGCAGTACTGTTGTTTGTCTTGTTTGTGAGAATGTTATCATTATTAGTAATCCTGTTTTCAGTGTAATTTGGATGGAGTGCCGTTGTGTTTATGGTTTCCTCTGGGCTCGGCGGCAAACAGGTGGTTGGGGAGACGGTCAGAAGTACAAACTCCCACTCTCTTAACCCTCGCTGTCTCCAGCTCGTCCAACACACACCTGCTTTCTCCTTCTACCTACTTCACAGCAACATGTCTCCCCTTTATTCCTCATTCGGTTGAAACACCAAAGATCTTTCACTGTCGTCAACTCCATACTGGTGGATCAGGATTCTTGGATTATCGATTTCCTCTCTTTTACCCACATTTTTCACCCAATCACTGCACTTTTTGAGTCTCTTTGATCGCCCTCTGTGGGCTCAGGGTCAGCATTTTTATGTCATGCCGCTTCCGCCCAGGAAAGTGCTTACAGCCGTGTGAAGTTTCAATTGCATTAATGCTCAAATCTGAGTGCATCTCTTGTTTGTATGGCTGTCCTTATGTTACACTGCAGGATTTTAGAACTATTTGTTAACAAGACTTCACATTGTTGTCATATACAGATCATCTGTAATGGTTGGTCAGTTATATCATTGACTAAATGGTGGCAATTTCTGTTAATGTCTCTGATTGTTTCAAATGCAATTCTTAATTTCTTGCCAGATGTGTGCCACACATGTTCAGTTAAGCAACACAAACCCCCTGATAAATGTTTCAAATTCACAAAGGATTAAAATGTCCTCACTGAATCAGACATGGTTGAAATGTGCATTGATTGAAGCAAGCAGTGCAATAACACTGAAGTAATGCAATCTATTTAGGAAGCTAACCAGTGGAAAATTCCTTAGTTTGCAGAACTCCAAACTTGGCAGCTTTCCAGGAAGTCATTTAAGACTAACCACCCTGTGAGATTAGATCCACTCATTTTCTAAATGAAAAATGGATGGGAAGCAGTCACGCTCATTGTCTACTCTGCTTAAATGATAATCATGAAAGCAGTGACTAGTTCCACATGAATGTATGCATTCATTTACGAAGCAAACATCTTAATCTACTAATGAGTGCTGTTTAAGCCCGTGCTTTTTGCATTGAGCTGCTGGGGCCTTAGCTGCAGACAAACCTGAACGCCCCCTCTCCTCCGGTCGCTCTTATGCAAGTGGCTTTCTGGTCTACCTGGCACCCGGCTCTGTCCTGTGACTGGCTAAAACACTTCACTGACTGTGGCTCATTCAGCCAGTGCCAAGGGAAAGCCTGTCTAGAAGTTGGAGGGCAGGCCAGCCACACTTTGCCAGAGCAGCACAGGTGAGGAGAGTGCATGCCTTGGTTATCCAACGCCTCTGAAGAATGTGTCAACAGAGGCTTGTGTTTTTACTCTCGCCCCGTGATGTCAGGCGTTGACTGTGATTTGGCCATTTGAAATATGGCTGCTGGACTTCTTTTGACAATGTTTAAGAGGCTTTACTTTCTCATAAGTTTTTAATTCGCTTTTCTGCTGGTTACAACTAAAATGACATAATACATCACTATTTCTCTTTTTTAGCTTGATACATTGACAGTATGTTGTTAAGATATAAAACAGACATAGACAAGATAGTGTTAATCATTTTTACATGAATTGCCTTCTCTCACAAATGGTTCAAGTTTGGTTTTATTTGTTTCTCTTGTTTTTATGCCTCTGAAAATGGCGTCTAAGGCCACGTTTACACGGAGAGGGAGCGGGTTGTATCCGCTACAGTTCTCTTCTGGACGGTTCGTTCACACGAGGCCGTAACGGAACAACGGAAACGGAGCCCTCAAACGATAACGGCTCCCAAGGTGGGTAGATCTGCGGACGAAACGCTCTGGGGGGCCAAACGGCTCCGTGTGTACGTCCTATACGATCATTTCCTGAAAACGATGATGCCATAGCCCCACCTCTCCCCACCTCTGCTGCTCAACCCCACGTCACCCGCGTCATTGCTGATGTGTTTCGCCAATAACAATAACAATGGCAGATCACAGGGTTGCTTTCGTGCTCCAGACGCTACGGACCATGCTATAGATGTTAGTGCAAACATCTACAGCTCCTCTACCACAACCATCAGCAACAAGTGGAAATGGAGAACTACATAAACTACATGTCGCTAAATCTAACGCGGAGAATAAACAGAAGGGCAACCAGGCAACTATAGGCGTGTTCACACCAAAAAGAGTACTTTTACCCCCATGTTTAGTGCCTGCTAGAGAGGTGATACTATCCTGGTACCAAAAAAGTACCGATTTCTATTGAAGTGGTTTGCGGCCTGCCAGTAAACCCAAAGCAGAAGAAGACGAAGTTACATCAGTGGCTCATTTGCGTAATCTTCCCTCAGGGAACTTATTCCGGAGTGAACACGATTGGTACTTAGTGCCCTGGGGTACTAAGTGCCGGCACTAAGTACGGCAAAGTACTTGGTGTCAAAGCGGCTCATGGCAACCATGCTCGGGAGGTCTTATTCGCTGCTTTTGGTGTATTTTGTGGCGGAAGTACATTGCCACTACAGCGCTTCCAGCGGGTGGACCGGTCTCGTGTGGACGAACACGTTTCCTGAGCCGATTCCGTGTGGACGGAATACTTTTTTGATATCGACTAAGGTTTGTTTTCGTCTCTGTGTAAACGTGGCCTAAAACAGATCCCACTCGTTACCGGCCTCCTGCTCTGGCGATGAGATGGGCTCTCTGTTGACCTTCATGATTGGGCCTTTAAGCAACACTTAAGCAGATGCTTTTCCTTTATCATGGAATACAGGCTGTATAGCCGAGCCCACACTGGGTGTTTTTCTTACATTACAGGCCCCCTGCCTCTCCTCTCTCTGCGGAGTTCAGGTGATTAGGGAGCCAATCTATTGGCACGATCTCGCTGCATTAGTTTGAAAAATATGTTTGTCGTCAGAGCTAAGTAATAACTAATCCTGCATTACATTAATACCAAGTCTGGGTTCGGAGCTACAGTGAAAACAAATGCTTTGGAAGGGCTAATTTAAATGACTCGAATGATTAGCCTTCCATAATAAGCAGCTTAGCAATCACTCTTGCATTTTTCTCGGTAGGTTTTTTCTAAGTAAATCAGCAGTTCTACATTTCTGTTCATCTGGTCGAGATATTTTTCTGTTCTCTCCACCTCTGGTTAAAAACAAATGGCTTTTATTTATGGAAAGTGTTCCAAAGAGTCTTCTAGATTTAGTTAATCCACAAACCCATTTAAACTTTACTTAGGACATCTGTTCTGAGAAATGTCCTCTGCCAGACAGCATGACTGTGTTAGTCTGCTCTGTAAACCACACATGCAGAATAGGCCAAATGGTCAAAATCAGTTTTTGTCAAAGGTGAAAATCCTTTCCTTGTGGCGATGAATTATTCATCAATACGGAGCAGAAGTGCTGGTGGCATTAAAAGAGACAAACGGCTGGCGAGCTGATGAGTCATTAGAGGTTTGACGGGCAGTCAGTATATCAGTGATCAACGGCAGGGATGAGCTGGGAAATCCAATCTGCTAATGGGCTTGATGTAGTGTGAAATGTTAAAGGGGAGGCCGTCTCATGCTGGGTGCCCTTTGCAGCTCTCATTTTGTCCATACGATTGGAGCTGTAGTGTGGTGACAGGAACTCGGTCTTGATCTCATCTGCGGCTGTGATGAGTCTTTTATTGGAGAATAATTACTGGAATCGTCAGGATGTAGCTTGAGACTCCCAAATAATCTCTCCTCTGATCCTATACCTTTCCGTCGTAAACTTTTGAAATGATCAGAGTGCAGATAAGTGGACTTTTTTTTTCCTCCCCTGCCTTTGGGCGCAAATTGCAGTGTAAGTAAATGTCTAGGTAAGCATTTGCTAAAGAAAAAAACAGCTGGTTTTACATTACATTACGATACAATTCATCTCACTGTAGTTAGGATTATGCATTTGCCTTTTTTCTTCGTACTTTATCTCAGTATTTATGTTACACAAACGTTGCTACTCTTTTTGGTACATTTGGAGAAACTTTAGATTCATAGATTAGGATTTGCCACAAAGTGCTAATAGGGAATGAAACCTGAAAGGTGACTAAAAGTACTTACACTGTCATAAAATGGTAATCACCTTATTGCAATACACTATTGGCCTCCATTTAAATTCAAATGCAGCGTTTGTTTCCAAACACAGGCCGTGAAAGGCGGTGCCAGGGTATTGTGATTCATTCCAGGCTTACATATTGGCCGGGCTTTCTCATCCCTCATCAGTAGGTCTTGTATAGGCAAAGGCTGTCTAAACATCTCTATGAGCACAGTGAGGAGTAAACCATGGCCTCCTAAATATAGACTGCTGTTGGTGTCTGTATGGGCTTAGTATTGATGTTTGTGCAGGTTTCAGTGGCAGATGTCGTGGTCTGGTATTCGCGGAAGGAGATTTATGGGAATAGTCGTGCAGTGTTTGACACCGCAGAGGTCGAGGCTAGGGCATTACACGAATCAATGGGATTAATTTGATTGAGATCTCATGTGTAATCTGTGCTGATTGATGGGGGCAGTCTGAGATGAGAAGGATTAGGATGGTTTAGATTAACTAAAACAATTGAATGGATTTGGACCTTATCACATATCAAATATGTTCGCCAAAGGTCATATATGTCGTTTGTGAAATATAGGCACATCAATCCTTATTTAAACGTAAATGCCCATAAAGTATATATTCTTCATCATCTTCTTCTTTTCTTCAGTTGTTTTCTCTGATTAAATCTAAACTACAACGGCACCAACACACCCTACAACATTACCAAACTACTCTGCATAGATATTCATATTACAGTTGCAGCTGTTGTCATTTAGGTAATGGATAATGTTTGGGTAGATATGCAGCACGGCGCTCTACGGTGATCACTTGCCATCTGCCACATTCACTGGGTTTTAATCTACAATAAAACACAGGAGTCTCTCCTTGTTTCTACATTATACCGTCACAGCTCTGTCTCTAGATGAGTTATCACCTTTCTCCATAGCCTGTCCTCAATCTCAGCCTGGAGTTGTGTACAAAAGATTCCTTCAAACCATGCGTCTGTGGATAATTAAAGCCAGGAGACAAGGGGATTAATTCACAATCCCCGGGAGTCTTTCCATAAACCTGCAACAGCGTCTCCAGGACGACTGCTGCCCGGGGGAAATGAGTCCTAATGCCGCCGGGCCGTGCATTTGCTCACTTCAATCTCCACAGTTGTCTGAGAACAATGACACTGCGGATTAACCGGCCTGTCTCTGGCACGGTGCTGGAGGATTGGGCAGAAAGCGCAGCCCTCTGTGAACCTCATGGGGGGGGGGGGGAAAGAGAGCCTTCCCCTCGTTATTCGGTCATGCTGCTAATATGGTGCGAGGTGACACTGGAGGTGGAAATCAACATCCCTTAATTGTTGTCTGTCCGTTAGAGGGAGAAAGTGTTTCATAGAAATGTTTTTGAATACTTTTTCTCAGTGTTATGACAGCAAACGTAGAATTAGGGACTGCCTGTACTTTGCAGCGTTCAGCCAGTTCTGGGAATCAAATGAAAAGAAAAAAGTGTCCTTCCGTAGTCAGCATATCCATCCTTTACTGCGCAACATCTGGTAGCTTTCTCTTATCAGTGGTGTTTTTGACAATAGTTGCTCGTATTAGTGCTGATTGAGTGAGTTTTGCCCCTCAGGGATTTGAGTTGTTGTTTTTTGCGAGCACAAATGATAGGATCCCTTTGACCTCTGGAATTTAAAGCCGGGCTCTGTGCGTGACCGGACATGCCGCTCGTGATCTACACCTTTTCTTATTGCTGTCATTAGCCTCATAATCCCAAACACAGTCATTGAGCTGAGCGTCGTCCACACCCTGCAGCGTGGAAGCCTGGCTTGTATCAGCTCCAGATTGTTTTAATAATACTCTTCTGGTGCCAAGTTTTGTGTGTCTTTGTTTCTATTGTGCAAATCATCCCTTTCTCTCTTGACTCTTGTCAAACTTTTATAGGAGTGCGGGAGATGAAGGATTTTTCCTCAGGATGTTTTTGTTGCATACTAAAATAAAATATAAAGCCACGAGCAGCTTGGAAGCTAAATAAAATAAAGTTTATCTACACATGATTGCTTTGCTTTCACTAGGAGGGATTTTTTTTTACAAACCTTTCACAAATAGCCTCAGTAACTCACTCCCATTAACTCGGTTTTATAGTGGTTCTCCTGGCCTTTTACCCCTCTGGGTTGCTCTTCACTCCACCGCAAAACACACATGCAGAAGGCTGTCATTTTCTCTCTGCTCCACATCTGCCTTCCCTATTCAGAGCTGCGGTGTGCACAGAGAGGATGTCTTCTTCCTCTCTCTCCTTCCCCTCTCGTTGTCCTCTCCTGTTCATACATGGATTACAGTGCCACCTCTTTGCCCTTCTCTCCCCCTTCTGCTTCTTCCAACCCCCCCCCCCCAACTGCATACAAGCCTGGCCATAAATTCTAGAAACGTGCTGGTGTTAAAAGCCTGTAAAAGTGAGCGTCCTGTTTCTGCGGAGAGGACTCCTAGCTTATAGAAATGGGGCATTTAGAATCCAATAAAGCACATACCTCATAAAGTGGGACTGTTTGGTTATGTTTCCTTCTCCTTGGCCTCATTAAAGAGCTATTACTTGTTCAAGGTGCCCCATATTACTCCATCGAGGCAACGTCTTACAGTGTCATATCTTCTGTTAACTCTCATTAACTATCCAAGGACGCCAGGCGCACAGTGGTGACTGTATTTGTGTGGTAACATCTGAACTTACTACGTTAATCATGTTGTCAGGTTTCTGAGTTCATGCTCTCTCTTCATTGCATGAACCTTCCTGACCCATGCGCGAAATGCAGTTTGCTTATATTTCTCATATCCTATAATTTGGAGTCCAGACAAGGCGGCTTTCCTGTTATCCAAACACATACACTGCTGTTTCACAGCTCTAGTTCTATTCCCTCTGCAAGGAAAGGGTAACTAAGAGAGTCAGGAAAGAGTCATGTATATGTTACACGCTCGAGGCCCCGGCCTTACACAAGTGACCGGGCCTCCGTGCAGCCGACTCTGTCTGAGACGCAGGAAAAGCTCCAGGCTACTTGGCGTCCCAGACAGACGCTCCATATTGTGCATCTGCCTTTAAATCCTCTGACATGTGCCATCTCTGTTTTTTTCTGTTTCAGTTGCCTTTCTGGGAGACATTGCTCTTGATGAGGAGGACATGCGAATGTTTAAAGTGGACAGAATAATAGATCTGGCTCAGAGGACTGTCCAGATGGTTAATCACACAGATACAGGTAACAACAACAACAACAGCAAAAACAAATTCAAAGATGACAACATATGTTGATATAAGGAAATTCTAACAAAACAAGTGAAACAAACATGGGCCCCTCTAGAAACATATTTTGCTTCTAAAGGGGCCCTACTATGTTCATTATCAGGTTCATATCTATATTTAGTGTTTCTACATGTTTGACATGTTCACATGCTTTAATTTTCAAAAGCTCTTTATTTGTGTATTACAATTAAATCACGATCAAATATGTTCATTTTGTTGTGGTTGCCAGCGATTCTCTCACTAGTTTAGCATACTCAGCCTGGTTGTTGGCCCGGAAAGAACCTAGCCGGAACTACGCCAAGTGGAAACACAACCAAAAACGGGCACGGCACGGAACACTTAAACCGTGCTCCGTGCTGTAGTGGAAATGCGCCATTAGAGATGTCCCGCCCCTTAGCCTATCGCGTACAATGTGTTGGAGCGCTAGCCAAAAGCCAAATCGCGAGTGTTACACAATGATGTCATTATGTTACAGAAATAAATAAAGTTACAGAAATAAAGGTGTCCAAATGAGGCGTTTCAGTCGGGGGGGTAGTAGTGTGTGGGAGATAAACTCCGCCTGGAGGGAACTTTGGGATTTTGGCTTTCGCAGACCATTTATATGCACAAAAACCTACATGTCACACTTCTGGAAAGAGAAAACCCAAAAAGCATAATGGGGTCCCTGAAGGGAAAACACTCTCTTCCACTGCAGCAGTCCAACCACTCACATCCTCTCAAACTGAGAGCTGGCACCTGTCAGGCAGCAGTTGTGTGTTTATCATAAGCCCTCTTTAAATGTTTAGGCCTTCAATTGGCCTGTTATCACAACGCACCGACGGTAATTGCAAGGCTTTGTCAGGTTATATGTTGTTCTTAAAAATAAAAAGCGGTATTTAAGCTACAGCTGTGAGTCGGGAGCCACCAAATAGTATTCACAATCCTATAAACTGTAGGTGAGCGTAATCCAACAAGTGTGTGCATGCTGCTGTTTGCTGCTGACGCTGTCAATTTGCTGTGTTTCAGTTAATTGGCATGCTGAGGAAAATAAAAGTTTTTTTAGGACTAGAAATACAATGCGGCTCTCCAGAGAACGATTGATTTATAGAGTAAATAGTTATCCCCGAGGCAGGGAGTTAAGAGGAGACAGTCATCTCTGAGTATCTGTTGAGCAGGTGAGTCACTGCGCTTCTAATTGTTGTCTAGTGAAGAGGATACCGCTGGGAATGAAAAACACTATCAGTGAAGTTGCATAAAACTGTTCTTTTAAAAAGTCATAAATTATATTGGAGCAAATATAACTGCTGACGTCAGCTACTTTAACTCCTCTTAAACCCATTGTTCAAACAATGTCATAGAAAATGGAATCTTGTGGAGTACATTAGGGCTGAACAATATACCGTGTCATGGCGATAACCGCGATATGCGCATGCGCGATATTCACACCGCAGGGACATGCGGTTTTATTCATTAAAAAAAAATGCTAACGCACTTTAGCACATAATTCAAAATAAAGATACCCTGATTACTTATCGAAACTGCACATACAATATATCCGATTAAAGCTGAGACTCCACAGATTATTTAACTATAGTATTATCACTAAGCGATCTGATCTCGCGACAGGGGAAGCAAACACAGACAACACAACACGTACCTTTACGGAGCTTTTACGGGAGATCGTCTCACCGTAGCTGTCAATCTGATCAAAAGACGTGTTCAATGGCATTAAAAGGAGAAAAAACGCGGCCGAATCGGTTGATCCATAGGTTAATGATGCATCTGTGGCTTTGAAGCAATTGTTTATAATCCATAATTCCCTTTTTATATAAAAATCGGAGCACAAAAGTTAGCTGCTAATGGTAGCCACCAGAGTGTATGCAGCTTCCGGTTTTGGCTACGCGTCACTCTCACTCTTTATTTGTTCATCCTCCATTGGCTCTAGCGGTTATAAAGAGATTTCATTCTTCAACATCGACCAAGGGGGGCCAGAGATATGGAAAATCCACCCAAATGACCCCAGAAGTGTTTTTATTTTTGCTAAATCTCTCTACAAAGGTCGAATGTCACTTGTTTTGCATCAATCTTGATACAGGGTACTTATTATATGTTGTACTTTGGATTCCTAAAGCTTTCAGTCTACTAACCCATCATCCAAGGTTAGTTTTCAGTCTAAGTAAAAAATAATTTTTGGACGGACACTATAATTTACAGTTTTTTTTTCAATCTGAATTTTCTTTAAAATAAAAAACATCTATATTGATTCTGACTTTTCTACATCCAACTCACAGGTTTATCATTACTTTGAGAGAAAATATTATTAATTTAACCCTTTTAGAAGGGAAGATATGGTCATTTTCGAGCCTGAGACCTGAAAAACAGGCTCAGTGCTTAAGTAGGTGAATTAACTCAAACACGTCATGTTACAATTATTTTGTGGCTTGCTACAAAAGGAAAACTTGCGCGGCTCTCATGTCAGGGGTACTTGAGTGAGTGACATGTAGGCTCTGCATGCTCAGCAAACCACCAATCACAATCATTCTTGATCAGATCACAGCAGGCCCCGCCCCGCTAGTTTGCAGACCATCAAAACACCGGTAAAAAATGAGCGAGGCACAGGAGGACATTACCTTCATCAGGTTAAATATAGTTAAAAAACCCGCAATATATATCGCAGCGGAAAAAAAATCGCAATGTCAGTTTTTTTCAATATCGTGCAGCCCTAGAGTACACACTATGTTACCATTGAATTACTTGAGTGTGCAGCGTTGTGGTGAAAGATCTAGTTAAAGAATGTGGTTTTAATTGACTTGATATGAGGCATTAGCGTGACAATAAATTAGGTTACATAAGTGTGAGTACTGTTTTGCTATAGTATAACGTGGGCCCCTGACGAGATGGGAAAAAAACATAGGGTGAGTGTTTGATAGAGAAAAGGTCATTTAAAAGTATCCCTTCAAATATAGGACTGTTATCTTCCATAACAAATCAGTACAAACATTTTAAAGCAAGACAATCTTTTTTTAGCATTTTCTACCCAGTCTTTCACGATTAGTTCTCAGTGTATGCAAATTACTCAAAAGTGTTCATTATTAAACAGGCTATCGTATTTCAGGAAACCAAATAAATGAAAAATGAATGTAGACCCTGAACACAGCAGCTACAGGTGTGGTCGCATCTCTTCGCTTAATCCCAAATCTAATCCTTATCTTCAGCCAAAAAAACACATCAGAAATGAAAAAACATTGGACTAAAAACCTTTGCTGTCCAAGTTTAATTGAAGGTGGGAGATGTAATCGTATTATTGTAGTTAACTCATCATCCACAAGTTTTCTCTCCCAGCACTTATCAGTTACTCGAGCAGATTTGGCTGTTATCAGACTTTCCTTCAACACATGCACAAGTGTACGTGCTAATTGATCTCGCCAGGCTGCTAAGATGTACTCTTGCAGACTGAAATTCAACAGAACACATTGTACCATCAAATTTAAACAAGAAAAAAAGGGTGCAAACTGTGGCTCGCATGTAAATCAAATTTGGATAGAAAAGCTTGTAGTCGCACAGCTTGCACAAGTTTTTGTTTTGGAAAAACAATCCCATGTGCAGGATGTACTCAAACCAGATGTACTTGTCTTTGTTCCTACAGCGAAAGAACAACCTTATTTTGAGACCGACATGTTTTGGCTTTGGCCAGGGTCATCCAAGTTGTTCTTAATACTAAAAGTGTTGCTAGAGATTCACCCTCTTCAAGCTATTTTCCTTTTACATGCACCATGGAAGTAAGGATGTCGTGTCCTAAACCCCTACTCTATCGTTTCTGCATAAAACTCATCATTAGATAGAGGTCAACATGTTAATTAACTGTCTTAAAAAACTTCAAATGAAACATGTATTAACTTCCGAACCAAGGACATGCATCAATCTGCCTAGGGGGTTCTGCGGATTTTCATTAAATCACATATTTAACCCTAAAGTGACAGACTCAATGCTGTGGAAATGCTTTATGTGGAAATAAAACCTGCAGTGTCCCAGCCCTCTAAAGCACATCGATGAAAAATAACATCATCAACAGCACATCACTTTTTATACAATAGTTATATTTATGGATTAAATGTAGGACTTGTAGAGCAGGAATTTTAAGTGTGTGTTTCCTGCACTGCGTGATTTCTAGTTCTCGGCCTTGGTCATCCCTCTTCCGAAGTTATTATCGGCCTTATAAGGAAAGGACTTATTTTTGTGAAGTGGATATATTTTGGTACAGTGATGTAATGAAGCATGCATAATCAAAGACAACATGTACTTCCTACTAAGGGCTCAAATACTCAAAACTAAGAAAATATTATTCCTGGATGTGGTTAAAATGAAAGGAAAACAACATTTTCATGGTGGCCAACTGTATTTCAACATTGCTTTTTTTACTCTAGCCTCAGCAGGGTTTAACGTGTATGTGTGTTTGGTTGACATTTTAGCCTTATTTAAATAATAAGCACATCTCCTTGTAACATCTGGGTCTTTGGTCATTAGTTATTTTATTCTCGGACCAAATGCAAACCCAAATTAATTCCCAGGAACTTTTGCAATAATGCTTTTTGGGTGTTTCCCTTTCCTGTCTAAAGGTTTGTGTGAATGGTCTGCAATGCCTAAAACACCTCGATCAGACTCCTTTGTCTTCTTCTGTAACATAATGACATCACTATGTAACACTCTCGCTTATTGGCTAGCTCTCCAACACATTGTACGTGATAGGCTAAGGGGCGGTACATCTCCAAGCGGTTGACCAATCAGAACAGAGCCGGCCAGCTAACCAATCAGAGCACACTGGGCTCTGGTTCCAGACAGAGGGTGAAAAGAGGTGCTGCAGCACAGGCAGTGTGAGAAAAATAAAGAGCTTTTTGAACATTAAAGCATGGAGACATGTCCCAGTAGAGACACACAATACACCTATGAACCTGAAAATGAACATAGTAGGGCTCATTTAAGTAAAACAAATAAAATCAACAAACCATACGTACTTGCTATTATTTTTTAATATTCTTTGATGCACATTGCAGCTGTTCAAATATCATGTGAGAGTTGGTTTATATCTCGCTAACACCAGATGATTGCAGTTATTTGCTTTAATATAAGTTTTGCAGAATAGTACCATACAGAAGAAGGGTTTTGCTACATGTGGATCATTTATGAATGTTTCTTATTATTATCACCAGGTTTTTGGTAGGAGCTTAGTCTCCATGGTTACTCTGCATTTACGAGCTTTGGAGTGACATTAAAGGGATGCAATTAATTTGGAAGAAGAAAGAATTCAGTTTCAATAAAATCCATTTGTGCAAAATTGGAAAAACAATGTTATTTGAACAAAGGGATTACATTTAAAATGAGAAATATTAATTAGACTTTCTATGTGGAGTCAAAGCTTTGAATATTGTCCTGTAGTTCAAGATAAAAAAGTCTAATTGGTCGAACAATCCAAAGCATATTTTCTCTTCATAAAAAGTGCATTTGCTCGGACCAAGAGAAGTGATTCATGTTGCGTTGTTTTGTATTTGTGTCTTCTCAGGATCAACCGGTCAGAGTATCCAAAATAGGCAAGGTTCACGCCGCAGGAAAAGGGCGGCGACATCCAGACCTGAACGAGTGTGGCCTGAAGGCGTCATTCCCTATGTCATCAGTGGAAACTTCAGTGGTGAGTAACACAGGCCATCCTGTCCTCTTTCACATAGCATCTCGTACATGATGTAAGGTAGTGTTGCTGCAGAATATAATAAGCGCATATATATTCTCTATTCAAGTCATCTTTTTTAACTGAGACTTATTCCCAATAACATCAAATGAATAAAGAAATTAACTGTTTTAACTTTTTATATAGCGACCTTTAAGACAATGCATATGATGGGAGCAGTGCTGGATAGATATTGGACAATATGAACTTTTAAAGTAACAATTCCCTTCGCTGATCTTAGCGTATCCCGTAATCATCAAAATATTCTTAAAACTGTTAAAATGACAGTCAAACATAATTTAATCTTCATTTGTATTGCATCCTTTATAAGTGAATAAATTACATTAAAGTATCTTCTATAAATCAGGGGGTCCGCGGGGTCCTAAAAAGTATTAAAAGTTGATAAATCAATTTAGCGAAAATGAAGGCTATTAAAAAGTATTAAAGGGCATTTTCCAAGGAATTACATTTTGTAGCTTGTTTCCAATAAGTATATAAATTGTCCAAAGAGGTTGTGTTCTACAGTCTGCCTGAATGTAATCATTGCGTAGGTGTGTAGTGTGATTCTGTGTAGTTTATTTATGGCATCCCGTTGGATTTGACGTCATCTGAACAGGACATCGCACGCTCACTGCTTGATAGCGCGCGAAGGTCCGTTTAAGCCGGTTGCTAAACAACATCGTTACGGGGAAATGCAAGTCTGCATCCAAATGGTTGGAAGATAAGGAGGAAGAACAATCAATACTGTATATAGTAAATCTCAGGTAAAGTGTGTCGCCAAGGTAACCGGTTAAAACTCCAAGTGGCGATGAGGTCTTAAAATGTATGGAAAGGGTCTTAAAAAAGGTCTTACATCTGACTTCAGGATTCCTGCATATCCCCTCTATAAGCTAATCATGATATATTAAGTCCCCCTTCATAAATAAAGGATACATACATGTAAAACAAAAACATTGTTAGAAAGCAGCATTGTCTGTTCTTTCTTACTTTACTTTTTTAAAATTCACCACAATCAACTTTCTTCGAGTGTTTCTTACCACAAGCTATGATATAACCCCATCTCCTTTCATCCCTATTGCTCGGTGATGTTTTAAAGCAAAGCACATGGTGCAATTTCTAAATGATAAAACCAAGATTAGGACAAAACTGACAAGGGGTCTACCTTGTGATGTCGCATGTCTTCATTTCCAGGAGCAGACTGTCTAATCTCAGGTCCTAAAGCGGTTTCCGGATGCTTCTATTCATCCTTCCTTTTTCTATAAAATGTGTGAGTGAGCTTTGGTCAGCTCCACTGATCTGTCCCCTCTCTGTCTTTGTTTTTAGGCAGCCAGCGGGCCATTTTCCGCCAAGCCATGCGTCACTGGGAGAAGCACACCTGTGTGACCTTTGTCGAGAGGACGCAGGAGGAGAGCTATATTGTCTTCACCTACCGACCATGTGGGTGAGTCAGTGGGGTTTGAAGCTCCCGCATGAAGGAACCGAACAATGGTCAGCCTCTGTTGGGCCTTCGTTATCTACGGCTAATTATTTAGCGCCCTGATTAATTTTCCTTGCTTCCTGCTCTGCAGCCTTTCGCCATTGTTCACCCTCTCCGACCGCAGTCTCTGTGTGAGTTGTTATTTCAACCCCCTGCCAGTCCTGGGAGAAGCGGTCATTCAGTGGCAAGGAATGTTTCCTGTGCGCTGCATCAGTCACTGCACACTTGTGTCAAACAAGGTGTTCAGAAGTGCATCCAAGGGAGAGACTTCCTGCATCACACTGTGTACTGCACTCCACTGAAGTTAGACTCAGTGTCCACTCAGCGTTTCTCCTCTCTAACTGATACTCAGGGGAAAGTGCTGTTTGTGGCTCTTGTTGTTGCTAAGCGACGATTGACAACCTGTTTGCGGCGTTCAGTGCTCTTTTATTTAGCGATTACATATCTTCAAATTAAAGCACTTGCTTCTGCTGGTAAGACAAACCAATGCAACCTATTCATTTTGAAGGAAAAAGAGAAGTATTAAGTTCACAGAAGCCTCAAATGTCCCCCCCCCCCCCCCCATGTTTTAACCTCACACAGAAATGAACCACAAGCTGGAGTCATTATGTCATTACACGCAATGTACGTCTCCCACTGATATGTATCATTCAACAGAGTGAAAGAGAAAGCGGACGCAGCTCATGAAAGCAAGCTTTTCCCAGCCAGCAGTTGATAGCCATTTTTAGCCCGGTGACTGGCCTCAGGGGCAACAGGGATGACATTATCCACGCAGGCGGCAGCGGTTAGCAGTGGGAACGCTTGACTCCGCTGCATATTCAGAAGGCCCCCGTCTGTCCTGTGCAAAGTTCAAGGCGTATCTCAGGAGAGGCTCTCAGTAATTAGAGAGTGGCTGTCTGGCCCACAGGACATGATGTGTGTGCCCGTCCTCCCAGACTCCCACACTGAAGCTTTCATGTCCCGCTGCGACGGAGCGCTGCAGCCCGCCAGCTCCCACTGCCGCTCAGCGTTAGGACTGGCAGGCGGATGAATGAATGTCACTGCTGTGTGTGTGGATGAAGGGCCTCCTCGTGCAGCTCTCTTGTAAAACAGAGCAGAGGTTGTTGATATAATGTTGTTCTCATTAAGAGCTCCAATAAAAATTTACAAATTGTTGAAATATAGGAGCTAGTAAACGTTATAGAGCCATAAATCTTTCCTCACCTTCTCACCCCGCCGCATGTTTTTTAAATGTACTAAAACATAACGTCTAGTCACTATATCTGGCATTGTTAACACTGCCTGTGTGTGTGTGTGTGTGTGTGTGTGTGTGTGTGTGTGTGTGTGTGTGTGTGTGTGTGTGTGTGTGTGTGTGTGTGTGTGTGTGTGTGTGTGTGTGTGTGTGTGTGTGTGTGTGTGTGTGTGTGTGTGTGTGTGTGTGTGTGTGTGTGTGTGTGTGTGTGTGTGTGTGTGTGTGTGTGTGTGTGTGTGTGTGTGTGTGTGTGTGTGTGTGTGTGTGTGTGTGTGTGTGTGTGTGTGTGTGTGCTGACTCATAGGTGCTGCTCCTATGTGGGTCGACGCGGAGGGGGTCCTCAGGCCATATCCATCGGGAAAAACTGTGACAAGTTCGGAATTGTGGTGCACGAGTTGGGTCACGTGATCGGATTCTGGCACGAACACACGCGGCCCGACAGGGATGAACACGTCAGCATTATCAGGGACAACATCCAACCAGGTAAGAGGCTCAACCGTCCTGCAGCGATAATGTTGGAAAGATGCAGTCAGAGGCGATAAATAATAAAGATAACACATTTGCACACAAACCTGGCCTAAAGTAGAAACTAATCCTACTGGCAAGTGTTTATAGATTTGCTCAACAGCATATACACAGCTCATTATGATAGTCAGTATCCAGACCAGTTTTTGTAACACCATTGTCTGTTAAAAGGATCACATTTTCAATATTTTTTATATAAATCGGGCGTGTTTGACTCTTTTCTCTGAAAGCACCTTTGACACACATACATAAGGTTCCACAGCATGACTCGGCCTCACATTTCAACTTTTCCCTCTCACAGGGCAAGAGTATAACTTTCTGAAGATGGAGCCGGGGGAGGTGGACTCTTTGGGAGAAGACTATGACTTTGACAGCATCATGCACTATGCCAGGAATACATTCTCCAGGTAGGAGTCAGGCCAAGTTCCCCTTCTTACGGCCCAGACATGAAAACTAGTCGAGTCCGGCCAAGCTGTTTCCCGCACTGCTGTAACCTTTTAACCTATTATCTCTGTTTTCCATTTCGGCCATTAGGGTGTTTTTTATGACTATATAGATCTGTAATGCACCGGGTCTGTGGCTGCTGCTGAGTAATGTGGCAGGATTCCCAAAGAGAAAAAGAAACGCTTAAATATCTCCAATAATAAATCACAAAAAGCGATGAAGCCTGAGGACAAAAAAAGTTTAGAGAAGGCTCTCTGTTCTTTGAACGTCTGTTTTGGATCTGAATTGTCTTACTGTGTTAAATTCAAAGAGATACAAAATCTTTTTTTTTTTTTAAAGAAAGTGGGTCTTCAGTGGAGATTTAAAAACAAAAAACTCTATTTATGCTAAGTTCTTTTCTCTTAGCTTTTTTTGGCTGGTCTTTTTTCAACAAGTGTTGCTCACATTCTATGGGGCCTCGGGGAGACTGTAGGAGCGCTTATGTGATTTATTCAATGTTTGGATTAAATTTCGTATTGCTGTAATGGAAATACTGAGGGTCACAATATAACACATGTGCATGAAGTAAGAGTTAGCAAGAAATCTGACGTGTTTGGGTCCATTTGGCTTCTTTCAAATCCAGAGTGAATTCAATTAAACCCGTAAGATTCAATAGCTGAGCTCTTACTTCATAGGCTTTGACCTTTTTTTGGCGCCCTGAACAACTTTATCTACACTTTTAAGGTCACAACTTCTCCCGCGTTATCAGCTCTGATCTGTTTTTTTAGGTTTTTGAGAAATGTGTGTTTATTATCATTTCAAAATGACTCCTTATTGTTTTAGTAAAGTCTTCATACCATAGTGAAAGTGTTCTTCGGTTATGCGCCAGCTCTTTCCCACAGCCTGTTCAAATTAAGGCTCCTCTTTTCGAGCAGCAGCCCCAATAAAGCAGCACGGTCCTGGGGCTGAGCGAGCCCAGCAACAGTAGCTCTGCTTCATCATGACAACATGTCTTTGTGCCACTCTCAAGGCTATGTGAAGCTTCTTGTAAAAGTTGTGCCTTCACACCATGAAGCACCTCATTATGCTACTGAAGGCTCTTTGAAGAGGCCATGGTGATTAGTAGCATTATGTCCACATAGGCAGGGACTCAGAGATTCATTTCCTACGCCTGCTGCAAAGCCTTTCAGCACCTTCATAGCACTCAGGTGTTATAATACATGCCATGCTACTGAATGTGGTTTGCACTCCAAGCACAATTTAGGTCTACCACTAATAATCAGCTACACATGGTAAGGAATGCAGTGGTGGGCATTTTATTGTCTGCATTAATGTTCCCTTTGTGTTTTCCCATATGAAGGAAAGGCTCTGCTAACGTTTAATGCTCCCCGGGCTCAGCAAATAAAACCACATGACTCTAAATGTCTGTATCTTAGACTTTGGACAGTTGGTAAATACCTTGATTAAATGGCTAAACTATTAAAAACCAGATTAAAGCGCATTGAGTATTGAATTAGTGGGAACATGTTGCCCTAGAGGAAGTCCTGTTTGTAAAAGGGGAACTGTAAATATCTAACCCTTACTTAACACTTAATTTTCTTTCCTTACTCCCTGTCAGATGCTACAGGAAGCTTTTCCAGATGTTGTGCTGTCATTCAGCACGGCACAGGGCTGTTTCGGCGAGGAAAGATGTTACTAGACAAAGCCTCATGACGAATACTGGTCAGTCTGGGCTCTTACTCTAGTCATCTTAGGCTGTGGTTCATTTAAAGTCTAATTTACCAGCTGGGTGACTGCACAGCCAAAATAGACCTCTTGGGGAAGTTGATTCATATTCTGAGTCATCATTGTAAATACACATACACCGCCACGCTCACTGCAAAGTGCCTTCCTGACAACCTGTTCCTGTACATTGAATTATTTCTTAAGCTGTGACAGCCGAGCTTCACATAGAGCCATGTAAACATTATGGTTACCTCCTGCTGCCATGTACAGGATATGACAGTTTTGTGTAAGAAAACTGCATTTTTTCCACCCTTCCTCTATCGCTTAGATAAACACATGTGGGAACCTTTTGGACAGCTGCAGGTCACTTCAACTTTGCAAAGGTCTGCCTATAGCAGGAGTGGTTTTGACAGCTTTTAGTAAGTAAGAGTGGGTGCCATGTGATCCAGACTAAGCAAAAACTGAGGTTACCCAGGCTAAGATTATTACTACCATAGTGAGCTTTGAGATCAAGGTGTTGGCTGTCACTTTGGACTTACATGTGTCCTCTATATATATATATATATACGTTTTCCCCACAACCAGCTCTCCCATGCCCTGTGTTACTCTCTGAGTGTATGGGCCTCTTCTCAAGTAAACGGCCATGCTCTTGCAGCAAACAGATTCTGGGAAGCAGAGAGGGAATCTTTGTGTAAACGTAAGCTCAGCTGGGTGTAGGCCAATGTACAGAAACGCCTGTCGGGCCCCGTGCATCCAAACTGAAGGTAGAGAGTGCACTTAAAGCTGAAATATAGCACCGCCTTTCTTGTTTGGTTTGTCTTTGTACGGGAAAAACAGGAAAATGAGGGACCGTAAAGTTATAGCATAACTTCTGGTATGATACGATGACATAACATATTTCCCCAAACCTTTTTTTAGTTCATACCAAAAACTACTTTTTCTCCAGTGTTGGCTTTGAGGTCAGTTTGTGACCTCCACTGCAGCTGATAACTAGTTTTTTTTTTTTTTTAAATAAGAGAAAAATTGTTTTTAGAGGACGGTTTTATCTTCCTTCAGCTCAGCACTTTGAAACAGGATATTTATGTAGTTGCTGTCACTCTCATGGTCACGAATGGACTCATGACCCTCTACATTTTGGGTATGCACAACTGCTCTCTGCACAAAGGGGCAGCCCTTTTTATATTGGGTAATCCCCACATCCTCTGTTTTCACTCTTACTCTGGAGTCCTAATTCGTGGAAGTGTGTTGATCAATAACACTGTTTAGATTGCGAGAGAAATGGCTGCCATTGCTGGGGAATGTTCACAGAGCTGTATAAGCAGACAAGGGGCTCCTGTTAGCTTGTCACAAGTCATTCCAAGCACTTTTTCTGAGCGCTGATTGGCTGATCTACCTGGGCCAGTGTCTCCCTTTGTTACCCCGTTATTAGCCAGTGTGTTTGCTCGGTGTTTTACATTAAATCACCGTGGGAAGCCAGGGCCTTTGCCTCGGGTGTTGTTCGGAAGATTTCATGGCGTGTCTTGATGTTTTGCTGTGTCTCCAGGGCACAAGCAGGGCTGATCCCCGTGCTTTTTGTGTGGGGTGTGTTACCCGACCCACAACCCGGCCTGCCCCCTCTTTCGCTTCCGAGATATTTTTTCAGGGTTGACGCATGGAGCGGTGCCAACTCAAATAGAGACCTGCCAGTGTGCCCTTTGTCTGCTCTGACACCGGCTGGAGTGGCGTTTTTTTTCACCGGCAGCCAGCATACGGGCTCCTGGAAGCTCACAGACGGACGTGCAGGCAGAATCTAAACTGTTAGCTCAGGCTGCTCTGTTTGCACATGCCTGGCGTTGATAGGCATGTCACCATGGGAACGGCCGGGGAGCCAGGCCGTTGCTCGCCAATACTTGGAGGGAAATGGAGATGATAAACTAGCAATGTGTCATGTGAGACAGCACAGTGTGGAAAGAGTTTGTTCTGTTCTTACTGTTCTGCTATTTTTCTCCTGAAAATCTATAAAGAAACTTTACCTGATGGATTTATAATTCCTTTCACATCTGTTAAGTTTTTTTTTGGAGAGAGGCTTACGTTTGGGTTCATCTGTAAGGCAGACGCGTGTGAAGAATGATGTCAGTGTTCACCTCAGAAACAGAGCGTGACCCCGACTTCAAAGGAAAGCTTTGATAAGTGACTGCAACTGTCCATCTATTGCCTTTCAGCAAGAAGTGATCATATCTGAAGAATCAGAAAGTAAACAACATTGATTTAAAATGAAACACATTCACTTTTACAATCAACATGTTGGTGGGAGAAAAAGGAACATGTGGCAATAAAAAAGGTTCAAAATCATAAATCTTTCAGTTTTAAAGAGGTCCTATTATGCTTTTCAGGGTTTTTCTTGTGTCATATAGGTTTTGTACATCTCTAAGCGGTTGACGAATCACAACAGTGGCGTCCAGCTAACCAATCAGAGTGTCTCTGGCCTCTGGTTTCAGACAGAGGGTGAAAAGAGGTGCTTTTTGAACCTTAAAGTCACAGTGGAGGCACAAAATACAAATCTGAATCTGAGCATGAGCATAATAGGGCCCCATTAAAATAACATCACTGGTCTAATGTACCTCATTAAAAATGGCTGATGGGTCAAGTGGAAAATGCACCGACCAGCTCCTGATTGGTTATTTGTTATAAGAGTGTTTATTCACAGATAAGACGTTTGTTAATGTGCCACATCTTTTATTATTTTCGGTTTATTAGAGTACAAGCAGGAGACAGGATCATGGTAATACTCACACATAGGTGTGGGTGTGCGTTCTGAAAAGCTTCATGCTGTCCAATTTAACTGCTGCCACATCTCATCACAATCACTCTTTTAGTAAGATTTCATTAGATGTGGGTTTTGCATCAGACATCTGAAATGCATTTAGACATTTTATTGTAGAAAAATGCAGACTTTTGTTCCTAGTGTCAAGAGTTACATGTCTGTTTAAAAGCTTAAAGTGTATATGAAAAAGAATGTCTCTGTGTCCCCTGTTGTCTGTCTGCTGGATTTGCTAAACAAAACAACCACATTTATTTTGGCTGATCCACACTGGAAGTACCCACATTCATGGTTTTCAGATGTTTCAATCCTTTAAAAAGCCTTAATAATAATGTTGACAGTGATTGCGCTATCCGATGGTAAGTCACTTAATCCTCAGGCGAACTTGTTTTGTGGCGTGCGTGTATGTTGGACTATCATCAGGATGTGTGCGTGCCGTCTGGGTTTCATGCAACATTAACCTTGGTCTCTCCTGCTGAATTACAGAGGCATCTTCCTGGACACCATCCTGCCACGCTACGATGTGAACGGAGTGCGACCACCCATTGGCCAGAGAACCAGACTGAGCAAAGGGGATATCATACAGGCACGCAAACTCTACAAATGCTCCAGTAAGACCAAAATGACAGATGTTGTCTGCTTTGGGTTTTTCCTGTCTATTTTTGCATGTGTGTGTAACATAGAGCTGAAGAGAGGCCTGCCTCCTGTTTTCCCTCGATTCAGCTCATAGCCGAGCATCGTCTCTTGATGTGGCGTCAGTCCTTGGCTACAGCGTCCGAAAGTCCCAAGCTGGGCGGAGTGTAAACGTTAACCAAGGACAGGAAGTTTGTCATCACTCTTTCCCAGATAGACGTAAAAGAACAGCTGGTCTCGAGATGACAATGACTAAAACCATTTTCGGGAACACTCATGTGCGCACATCACAGCATGTGAAATGTGAACTAAAAGACTATACTAAGAGTTACATAAGCTTGGTACTTTACCAAACCACTCACTTTGTTTATGATTACAGGGGAGAGAGGGTTTAATGCTGTTGAAGTAAATAGGATTTATGGCATTAACAGATGTACATTGAGATGAATAGATTTGATGACTGACAGTTAATTGTAAGTCAGGCGAGGATAGCTAGCCTCACATTAAAGCTCCTTAAATAAACAAAGTCATGGTCACCGGAGCCGGACCAGCCTATGTGGTTTTAGTGAGGAATTTTTAAATGTAACATTGGAAGCGTTCTGTCTCTCTCTTCACGACAATTTCTGTCTCGTGAGGAAGAAACTGACTGGGTGAGGTGACGCACGCTGCGGGGGACGAGGTGGTGAGTCTCCACATGTTCTTGGAAAATAAAAAATCCTTAAAGAACCACAGATTTGCCATTCATGAAGCATTCCTGGGTGCGTTTGTCATCCCCGGTGTGTGCCTGGAAGCTTGTAAAGGGTTTAGTACCGGCGAACCTCTGCCAAGCATTATTACACACAACCCTGGGCTGAGGGCTCTTCATGTTATTGCTTACACACAGTCCTCAAGGGAAGTGATAGATGAGAACAATTGGAGATGTTTTCCTGACTCCTTCATAACACCCCCTCAAGGTAAAGATAACACAGAGTTATAATGAATGCATACATTTATCTCCAAATGGAAAGCAGAAGATGCAATCTACTCACTGTTATTTCCTCTCCGTCTTAATCAAATGTGTCTCTCCCTCACTTGGCATCAGCCTCCCTCAGCAGATCCACGAGGCTGTGCCTGGTGTCTGGGATCAGTCCTCGCACACTTGCACACTTAAAGGGGCCATCTTTTGCACATGTTTTGCTTCATATTTGTGTATAATTCTTGTACTGTGACATGTTTACAAAGCTCTTTATTTTTCACACACTGCCTGCGCTGCAGCACCTCTTTTCACCCTCTGTCTGAAACCAGAGCCCAGTCTGCTCTGATTGGTTAGCTGGACGGCTCTGTTGTGATTGGCCAACCGCTATGTCAAAGTCAACTTTATTGTCAATCTTTCAGTTTGTGTGTACAGACAGAGATCAAAATACCGTTTCCCACAATCCTGAATATATATATATAAAAATATGTATAAAATATGTGTATCATATATATATACCCAATCAACAGACACATGTATACATATGCACACATTAAGACATAAATAAAAGCAGAACAATCAATGTCCTGTCCCTTAACCCCCCGCTGGCCAATAGAAGCACCAGAGTTATATAGTAATGTATTTATGGTATGGAAGTTAACAAAGGAGTCCAATAGAGGCGTTTCAGGCAGGGGGGGGGGGGGGGGAGAGAGAAACTCCCTCTGGAGGAAACTTTGGGATTTTAGCCTTTGCAGACCATTTACATGCACTAAAACCTGAATAACACACTACAGGAGAGAACAAACCCAAACAAACATAATAGGGCCTCTTTAATTTGTGCCAGTCAAACTAAGGGTGGTTTTTCACAATGTGTTCATAATGCATCACATCCTCCAGAAGGCTCAGTTATTTATAGTGGGCCAGGTTTATTTTCAGAGGATGCTCAGAGAAAGCGTCTCACACTCTATTCCTTTGTGTGATCATCATCTGGAGTCGGGGGGAGGGGGGAGGGGTGAGGTGCGGGCGAATATAATCAGCAGATGTGCCTTTGAACATTAAAGCGCTGCCCTTTACTTCACATTGGCTGTTTTATAATCCCAGCATCTGTCTCTGCAGCGGGGGGACTCTCCTCAGAGCTGATGTGTGTATAACTTGAATTAGTGGATTAGGTGTTATCAGGCAGAGACTAATTGGCAGCGCATCATGCTCACGGCTCAGGCCTAACGTGTGTGTTTGTGTGTGTGTGTTTGTGCACAGGATGTGGGGACAGTATGCAGGAAAGCAGTGGGAACTTCTCCTCTCCTGGCTTCCCCAATGGATACTCAGCCTACATGCACTGCATCTGGAGAATATCAGTCACACCAGGGGAGAAGGTATGAGCATATGGAAAGCTCCACTTTGAGATGCCAGAGAACAAGTTTCACTTTCTGTTTTTACTGACGCGCTGAATGAGGTACTTCTTATTTATGTGAAACGTGTCACGCCCTCTTTGTCATTTCCTAGATCATTCTCAACTTCACCTCCATGGATCTGTACAGGAGCCACTTGTGTTGGTACGACCATGTGGAAATTCGAGATGGATACTGGAGGAAGGCGCCTCTCAAAGGTCAGTTTCAACTAGAGAAGGCTGTATGTGGGCTGCAATCATGATTCATTTGATTATCTGATGAAACATTTCTGGACCAGAAAAAGGTGACATCTCTAAATGTCTTGTTTTGTCCAACAAATATAAAAAAAAAATGAATATGCAATCCCAAATAAAAAATGGTTACGGTAGTGATGGCAGGTTTTACAAGTGGTCAAACAAAGAAAAACATGTACATTATTTGCATTTTTTATTTTTAGGTAAAGGCATTTTAAAGGGTTAAGGAGGTAAAAAGTAACGTTCTGTTTTAGCTTGTCAGAAGTACATTCAGTAAATGAGTTAGCTAAATGAAATGCTAATTATTTAGTTCTTGTCCAATTTTATGTTTTTCAATTATGTCTTTGAATTCCTCTAGTACACTTTCACCTGTGTGTTAAGTTTTTTATAATTATTGTTTTTTAATGTAATCAAAAATCTTGGTTCCTCCGGTGTGTTCTCACTTGTGACTCAGGTCGTTTCTGTGGGGATAAACTGCCGGAGTCAATCATCTCCACCGACAGCCGCCTGTGGATTGAGTTTCGCAGCAGCAGTAACTGGGTTGGGAAAGGTTTCTCCGCCGTTTATGAGGGTAAGCATCCATTCCCCGACCCCGCTGCACCCCATCCCCACATGCCGCTCAGCTGACTGAACGCATGGCCAGTCACACATCCAACAATGTGCCTGGAGGCTGCAGCAGTCATATCCAGTTTTTGGCTCCCCTGCTGCTGATGTGTCAGACACTTTACGCTGCATTAATCACATTTTGGGCGGCCTTCACACTCGGCTCCATTGTTTCCAGACTGTGTGTGTGTGTGTGTGTGTGTGTGTGTGTGTGTGTGTGTGTGTGTGTGTGTGTGTGTGTGTGTGTGTGTGTGTGTGTGTGTGTGTGTGTGTGTGTGTGTGTGTGTGTGTGTGTGTGTGTGTGTGTGTGTGTGTGTGTGTGTGTGTGTGTGTGTGTGTGTGTGTGTGTGTGTGTGTGTGTGTGTGTGTGTGTGTGTGTGTGTGTGTGTGTGTGTGTGTGTGTGTGTGTGTGTGTGTGTGTGTGTGTGTGTGTGTGTGTGTGATCTCAGCTAATCAGAGGCATGTGCTGATGATACTGCTATCGAGGGAGCGCAGTATTGTTTTTGATATTGTTTTTATTGTCACATGCAGCCATCTGCGGAGGCGAGGTGAAGAAAGACAGCGGCCAGATCCAATCCCCCAACTACCCTGATGACTACAGGCCGAACAAAGTGTGTGTGTGGAAGATAGCTGTAGCGCAGGGCTACCATGTAGGCCTCACCTTCCAGTCTTTTGAGGTAAGACCCCAGTACTTTGTCATTTATTAGTACAATTGTTGAGTTTTATGACTGATTTGGAGATGTTGTTGTTATTGTTGCTGTTGTTGTCAAACCCCAGATTGAGAGACATGACAGTTGTGCCTATGACTACCTGGAAGTGCGCGATGGGAACTCTGAAAACAGCCCCCTGTTGGGACGCTTCTGTGGCTACGACAAGCCAGATGACATCAAAACCAGCTCCAACCAGCTGTGGATGAAATTTGTTTCAGATGGCTCCGTCAACAAGGCCGGCTTTGCTGCCAACTTCTTCAAAGGTCAGAGGTCGAGGGTCGTAAATTCTTAAGAAAGAAAGTCGACATCTGTTTAATCTGACATGCTGCAGCAATCGCTCCCTGTGTCTCGTTATCTTTTGAAAACATTTTGTCCGTTTTTACCAGATCATTTTTCTGGGTTCTGTGGGACCCTCTGTGCCTGCGGTTGTTTTGAGGGGTTTCTCCTGTAAGCCAGCGAGCCAGGGGGCCAGCAGAAAGGATCCTAAACATAACTTTGTGTTTTCAGAGATGGATGAGTGCTCCAAGCCGGACAACGGTCGCTGTGAGCAACGCTGTGTCAACACACTGGGCAGCTACAAGTGCGCCTGCGACCCAGGCTATGAGCTGGCTGCTGACAAGCGCAGCTGCGAGGGTAAGTACAGGGAGAAAAGTCACCATGTAATTGACATGCTAAAGAACTTTACGCAGTTAGCCACCCAAATACAATAAATACAGTCACTTTAAAGCCAGAACCAGATGCCAACTGTGATGTATGTGCTGGCCGGGCACTACCTTTGTAAAGTATTGAGTCATAACAATGCAAGCGTTATTTTTATCTCAAATGATATGTTGTCGTTTAAGACGTAAATGCTACTGTACAAGCTGGACCCAATCTGGTTGACCTCTGTCCTGCAGCTCCTTCCCTTAAAGTCAGCTGTCAGAACAGTTATGCTATGAACGGCAATATTTCATTATTACTGTTTTATGTTTTGTTTTTGTAAAAGGTATTGAACTGTAACAATTGAAGACAAGCAAATTGAATTGAAATAAATCATGGATAAGATTTCACACGAAAGATCGAATGCAGTTAGTTATATGCATTAGTTTGAAATGGTGGAACGAGCTCCCTCAGGACAGTAGAAATGTACTTCTTTCATCACACTATAAAAACCACTCGTTCATTTAATAAATAAATAAAATGTTGAGCACTTAATGAGTTTAGCACATTTTAAACTAATTCATCAGCACTTGGATTATTTGAAGTGAATATATTTGCATTTTTCTATCTCTATGATTTATGCTCTTATTCTAAGTCGCTTTGGATAAAATCATCAGCTAAATGAAGTGTAATGTAATATTATTGAATAATGCAATTCAATTGTTACAAATTAAATGTTATTTGCACTTACACAAACCTCCAAAAAGGTTTACAAAGTGAAAGTGTATGACTCAACATTTGTATTTCTAAATAAATGTAATTGCAACTAAAAGGGCAGTGTGCAAAAATCCTCTTATCTCTTTGCTTTGGACATTTCCTCCTACGCACCTGTCTGCAAGAAATTGAAGGAGTCCATCGGCCTCAACAATCCAAACCTTTAATATTCCAACAATCCGTCCACATTTAATAACTTCACAGTCCATGTTTCAACATCACATCTACTGCGGTTGGTACGGATCAGCACTGCATGTTAGGTTTAGCTAAAAATAGCCAGGTGAGGGGCAACACCAGTTGTTGTAACATGTGTGTCTTGCATAACCAAAGCCTGCCTTAGTCCTCAGTAATCGGGTTTATTTCGGACACAAAGGGATATTTCAGAGGGCTTTCATTTCAGCTGTGTGGCTTGCAGTGCCGAAGAACTCTTACTGAGTTATTTGTTGATATTATTTATTTTCTATCTGCCTTTGTGCATCTGTATCAAACTTCTTATTCTTGTCTCTTCCCATGTTTCCGTCCAGCTGCCTGTGGAGGCTTCATCACCAAGTTGAATGGGTCCATCACCAGCCCGGGGTGGCCCAGAGAATACCCCCCCAACAAGAACTGCATCTGGCAGCTGGTGGCCCCCACGCAATACCGCATCACCCTGCTCTTTGACGTCTTCGAGACCGAGGGCAATGACGTGAGCATTTGGGTTATTTTGAATCGACACAGGGTGGGTTTGTTCCGTTTTCTCTCTCTGTCACTGCTCAAGCATCCCTGTCCTTCTTATGTTTCGTGATTAAAGCTAAATAAAATGCCCCATCCTCCTCACACGCTCCGTTTCTCTGCTCAGGTTTGTAAGTACGACTACGTGGAGGTGCGCAGCGGCTTGTCGGCGGATTCAAGGCTACACGGGAAGTTCTGTGGAGCGGAGAAACCAGAAGCTATCACCTCCCAGTACAACAACATGCGCATTGAGTTCAAATCAGACAACACCGTTTCCAAAAAGGGCTTTAAAGCGCAGTATTTCTCAGGTGAGTCCTCAGAGAAACATGTTTGTTCTGCTGCTAGCTGTCAGTCTTGAAAGGAAACAGTCACCAAGCGTGTGTCCTCTGTGCTTCCTCAGACAAAGATGAGTGCTCTAAGGAGAACGGCGGCTGTCAACATGAGTGTGTCAACACCTTCGGGAGCTACAGCTGTCAGTGCAGGAGCGGCTTCGTGCTGCATGAGAACAAACACGACTGCAAAGAAGGTATTTCAACTCAAAGTCTTGTCTCTTTATTTCAGAATCAGACTTTTTTTTATTCGTCCCACAAAGGGCAAACTTACATTGTTACAGAAAAGTATAGAAAAATAGAACACTATCATACAAAAAGGCATGAACATAGCATTGAAATATATTTTTTTTACAATTTACAGAAGTCCACATTTAAGTATTTATAACATTAAATAAGTGTAGAATGAAGTGTGGTATATAATATTGGTCAAATTGTTATTGCACATCGTTACGTAAAGATTCAGTAATGGATGGACTAACTATGAGTAGCAGCTAGTAGTAATAATAATATTAGCAGATCATCTGTTTCTGCTCCGGACTTACGCAATGATTACTTTGAGTCTAAAACATTGTGTTCCATATCAGCATGGTGCAGAGGTTGACTCAGTGATGCTTGTTTACAGCTGGATGCGATCACACCGTAAACAGTGTGAGCGGTGACATCACCAGCCCCAATTGGCCGGATAAGTACCCCAGCAAGAAGGCCTGCACCTGGGCTCTCACCACCACCCCCGGCCACCGCATCAAAATCGTACGTGTGACTTCCTCCCGCTCTCTGTGTCATTTTTCTCTCGTCAGTCACGTTTTTGATTTGTGTGTGTTGCTTATTTGCGTAATTGAATTGCTAAATCCAGCGAGGACATCTGTGTTTACTGTTCTGCTGTCAGTGACTGATATGCCAGCCCAAACCAGGATGTGTGGCTCCCCCTTCTGTTATTTTCTGCATTTATGTCGAATGTGTCACTGACAGGATGTAGATTATTTGAATATATCCTTTTTTATTTGTAGCATTTGCTTATAAAAAGATCTCTCTTATGACATCAAAGCATGTCTTCTTGTCCTAAATAACAATTCAAAACTGTTGTCAAACACTGTTAAACTCATCTGTGTGCTTCCAAGGGAATCTCAATCGGATACATTTTCTAGAAATCCCATATCACTGTCAAAAGAATTGAATCTGATTTTTTTTTAAAAGGTAGTCTCAAAGTACTTAACATTTGAACTCCTACATTTTAATTTTCACACTGTTTTTACATTACATGTCATTTGTTAGTACTGTGGACAATCCCCACAGGGGCAATTTGGGGTGAAGTGTCTTGCCCAGGGACACAACCACATGCTGACTGCAGTGGGACTCGAACTTGGTACCCCTTGATTCGAAGTCCAGCACTCTAGCCACTGAGCCACAGCCGTCCATTTTCACACGCACTCATCTTCTTTTGTCGCAGGCCTTCATTGAGATCGACATGGAGGCCCACCTGGAGTGTGCTTACGACCACATCGAAATTTACGACGGGCGAGATGGGAAAGCTGCGAGTCTGGGTCGGTTCTGCGGCACCAAGAAACCTCCACCCATCACGTCTACTGCCAACAAGCTGTTCGTCCGCTTCTTCTCTGATAACTCAGTGCAGAAGAAAGGCTTCCAGGCCTCCCATACTGCAGGTAAGAACAGATGCTGCTATAACAGATTCTCCTTCTATTGAAAGGACACACAGTGAAAGCATGTATCAAGCACTCAGCTCTCGTGTAAAGTAAATAGCGGCCGTGTTTAACAACAGCAAAACTGCATGAAAACATCTGTTAGCAGAGTCTTGTACATCTCCGCATAAACAGTCTCTCACGTTATCAGGCGAGTGTTGCATCCGTGCGAGTTCTGTTTATGCAGATGTGTTTTCAATTGTAAGGGAAAAGCCAATGTGTGTTTGGACAGAAGTGAGAATACAACTGCTTAAATGACACTTTCATCACACCGCACAAGTTGTGTGAGAGTTTGTAAATCGATGTTTATAATAAGGTTTAGCTGTTGTTTCAATTTATCAATAAACTAATGAGGAATGTGCGAAACAAAGAGGCATTCCAGTAAATGATCTAAGCCGTCATGCTTTTGCGACATCATTTTAGTGTTGACAGATCAATGGTTGTGGGAATAATGCTCACAGGATTTAGTTTGGTCTGAGTTTAACACCCTGTCTGAGAATAATTATGACTAATTGCAGAATGGTCCTTTGAATCTGTGTGACTGTAAAACCACAGCTGAGCTAAAGACCCCCAAGCACAGCAGCTGTTTCTGGCCTCTGGTTTCAAAATGTCCAACTCAGCTCAACTTCTCTGTCCGCAGAGTGTGGAGGTCGCCTAAAGGCTGAGGTCAAAACCAAGGACGTGTTCTCCCATGCACAGTTCGGGGACAACAACTACCCCGGAGCCTCGGACTGTCAGTGGGTGATCTCGGCGGAGAAAGGCTACGGCGTGGAGCTCATCTTCCAGACCTTTGAGATCGAGGAGGAGGCGGACTGCGGCTACGACTACATGGAGCTGTTTGACGGAGCCGACACCAAGTCTCCACGGCTCGGACGCTACTGTGGCTCAGGGGTAAGAACATGTTCCTTATCACAGCACCTTTCAGTTCAGTTTTTACTGTAAAACAGCTGGAGTTTCAGACTATTGTTCTGGAATAAGCTGACCTTTTAGTTGGACTTTTTAAACTACCCTTGATTCCAGTCCAAACTCCGGCTTGAATTACTTTGTTAAACTCCACATGTTCCTCTGGGTTTGGGAGTGTTTCTGCGGAGGCGGTTGCGGGTCGACAAAAGCCATCACCCCCTAGGAGCCGATAGCCTATCAGAGTATCTCGCATCCGGTTGTAAGAGTGAATTAATCAGCCATTGCTGAGGCTGCAGCCTGAGACTGGAACAATGAGGCCAGCAGGGGATAGAAACACAAGTTTCCTCAGGTCAGAGAACAGCTTGATTTCATTTAAACGCTTCAATAATAAGCTGTGGCCTTTTACTGACGCCTGTTCTAGTGAAGTGTTTTCTGGAGGGGACATGACGCCCCCTGAACCCCAGGGAGAAGCTCCTCAATCAAGTTTCCTTTTATAAAACAGGTCGAAATGAACTGACACAATTCAGTCAGAAGTAGGGTGAAACCTCATTATAGTGAGGGGAGGCTTACTCTCAGCCCCAGGGCTTTTCGCAGTTAAATAGCAGACTGCATTTCAGCCGGTTGTACAATGCGATTTGTTGAACCCTTTCTTCTGGCGTTTTAAACCTAATTCCACACCAGGACTTATGGGCTAATATGTAGATATATTATTCATGTTATGAATGACATCTTTATTAAACAGCCCAGTGTTTTACAGTTGGTTGCACAAGCTTTGCCTTCTCCGACATCGCGGCGCCACAGTGTGTCACCTCAAACAAGTAATTAACTTAAGTACGATGTTTCAAATTCATATTAATGTGATACTCCAGCCAGGTCCTGTGTTGCATATTTATCTATGAACACATCATAAAGTGAATTCCCCCTTTTGTTTCGTTGGAGAGGGCAGGCTTTGTACTCATGACATTTTAGAAGTGCTGTGCAGTGTATGGTTTTGTTCAGGGGAGAAATGAGCTTTGTAGAGCGCTGCACATGGAACTAATCTTCAGTTTTATTTTACCCTCACTTCAATAGCAGCCAGAGCCTTAATCAGAATAAAGCCGTACAGTCCCAGACCCTTGCGGGGGCCCCTGGCTGTTACAGAAGTAGCAGTCCTCTGCAGTCAGAAGCCTTTCGTCGTGGGCAATGATCAGACTTCAGTATCAGCATGTGAGGAGTCTTAGTTGTAATTGAAGTTCAGTGGTGTAAAGTGACTAAGTACATTTACTCAAGTACTGTACTTAAGTACAATTGACAATTTCGAGGCACTACTTTGTACTTCTACTCCACTACAATCGAGATACATATTGTACTTTTACTCTGCTACATGTATTTAATATCTTCAGTTACTTTGCAGTTTTGGATTAATGATATCAAACATAATCAACTCTTAAATCAGACATTAGTTACACTTGGAGTAAATTCAAAAGTCATTGAGACTAGCGGCACCTTTACCAGCTTTGATAACACTTTAATGCATCAATAAATATGATCAAAACATATAATATATATTATTCTGAAATGGGCCGATCTGCATAATGAGGACTTTAAGTATATATGATGTTCATACTTTTCTACTTTTAATTGAGTAAGATTTTGAAAGCAGGACTTTTAATTGTAACAGAGTATTCCTTCACTCTGGTACTTCTACTTTTAATCAAGTACAATATTTGGGTAGGCCTACTTCTCCCACCTCTGTTGAAGTGCAGTCCGAGGAGCAGAAAGTGACGATACAAATGAATCTCTTGTTTCTCCCCCCTCAGCCTCCAGAGGAGATCTACTCGGCCGGTGACTCCATTGTGATCAAGTTCCACTCCGACGACACCATCAACAAGAAAGGATTCCACGTGCGTTACACCAGCACCAAGTTCCAGGACACACTGCACTCCCGCAAGTGACCAGCGGGGGCCGGGAGGGGCCGTGCGGGGAAGAGGGGCAAACGGAGGGGCCCCCAGGGGAGGCGCAAGCCCGACGCTCGGAAACCTTTGGCCGCCAAGATAAATCAGACACGACAGAACAGCCGGAAGACCACCAACCGCACCTCAGCTCCCAGGGGCTCTAGCGCCCCCCACAGACTGTGAGGAGTAAAGCCATTCTGCAGTACACCTTGTTTTTACCTTTGTATGGTTAGGATTGGGGTGGGGGGGATCAACGTCTGCCTTAGGCGGACAGTAGGGGAAGATTTATTGACCCAGACACCTCCAGATATTTTTATTTCCTTTTTTTTTTTTTTTTTTTTAAATGTGCATCCTAACGAGAGGCACAAAGGAAAACAGTGGATTCTCAGGACCTGTAGGAAGGCGGGCTTTTGTCGGGCCAGCCCACCACATCCGGGAGGGGGAGAGGAAGAGGAAGAGGAGTATAGGATGGTCTCCTGCACTCCTCAATAATTGCTCTCCTCTCCTCACACATCCCTTTGGTTCAAGGATTCCTATCTGTAAAAGGACTTGACTTGAGGTTTTTGATACTGTATGTCGGTCAATTGCATGTAATTACAAGGAAAGAAGGAAAACTGTACAGTGACAACACCAGCATTTGTAATTGGCATTGTCCTGGCACCCAGTGGCAAGATTCTCGTTGTTACCATTAACAAGGAAATTAAGGAAGCAGTTATCTTATTAAAGGACTAATACATGAATTGTGGTCCATGTCTTCTGGTTGGTAATTGCTGGCCTGAGGACTGGCTATTACTGTACATCCATGTATAAAGTAATGTGTATGATCTTTCAAAGGGAACATGTGCTTTTCTCAGCTCAAACCAATTAGCACTTTACAGTGAATTGTTCCAAAATCATGAGCTTATGAATTTTTGTGAAATGCAATGCCAGTTCACTTATTTTTAAATGCATTTTATCTCTTATTCTACTTGTTTTCTTTTTTAATTGCTCCAATTAGTTCCTCAGGCATACTTGAACATTGTGTGTGCCCTGCAACATGGGGTAATAAAGATATGATTTATGTTTCAGTGTTGATTTACACTTCTGATGTAAAATAATTTCTATCCAGAGAAAATGCCTTTTTCTTGGTACAATGAAGTATTTCTCTAGAACCGAATGAGCCTGGGTATTTATTGTTATAGTAATTATAATGTAAAGGTGGAACGGTGATGTTGGATTAGCCCTATAATTGCCTTCTAATGTATAGCCATTGATCTGTGTTGAATATATTATGTTGCTCACTCATTCCTTTTCTCCGTTTATTGCTCATTCAACGCGATGAGAATATTGTTGTGTCACATCGAGGGAGAATCAAGCATCTGTTTGATGTCCGACCTTCGTGCACAATACTACTTTTATAACTGTTTTGTGCCATTTCAGTCAAACCTTGTCCTGCATCGCTCCAGCGGATTTGAGTGCAATCCAGGACATGTGAGTAGGAGGAGAGATACAGAGCTGAGGACTTAAATGGTACACTGATCTGTTTGAAATAACTTTCTGACACCTAGCAAACACAGAGAGAAAGCCACATTTAAATATCCCTTATTCATCCTTTCATCTACGCTTCACTATTTATAGACGGAGCTTGTCATTTCAGACTGCAGAAGGAAAGTATTTCATTTCTCGCCTTGCTGAATATTCATTTGCCTACATATAACCTCTCCCCCCCCCCCCCCCCCCCCCCCCCTCAATGCTTTCCCTTTACCATTCTGTTGTTCTTCAGAAAAACAATTAAAACAAAGGGCAGTGTAGATGCAGGGAAAATAGCTGGAGTGGGATTCATTAAACTTAAACCAAGAGAAAAAGCTGCAAAATCCACGCAGATGAACCCGGACTGCAGTCTCGGTAAACACACTTTAAAAAGATCAATACGAACTCGTGAATATTTCATGAAGATTCCTGAAAGGTGCAGGCTCAATATCTTTAAACAAAGATTGGTTTTCTTCTGGTGATGCAATTTCAATCTGTCCGTATTGAATTCAGTTAAGTACACGGTATAATTTAGATTGTTGAACCTCAAGTACACTTCTCTGTTACAGATTGAAATGTTTCTCATTTCAGTGAAGCGTTAAACCAGTGAAGAAATACCCCCTAGATATAAATGGTGGAATATAACTAGGTACATTTACTCACGTACTGTACTTGTGCTTTACTTGAGTATTTTCATTTTATGCTGCTTTATGCTTTTACTACACTAAAAATATGTAATAGGTTAAGCTACCCAAGTAGTGTAGGAAAACGTCATTTCGATCTCTCTGTCTGTAAACACAGTAAGATTGACATTAAAGTTTGACTATAAAGTCATTCAAATAAACCCGTCTTCACCAAGTGCAACATTGAAGTGATGAACACATTAATACACCAATCATTTGAATACAATCATTTAAAATATATGGTGCTGAAATGGGCTGTTCTGCATAATAAGTACTTCAACTTGTGATACTTTAAGTATATCTTGATGCTATTACTTTTACTTTCCAGGACTTGTACTTGTAGCTGAGTATTTTCACACTGTAGCATTGCTACTTTTATCTAAGTAAGTAATCTTCTTCCACCTCTGCTAGATATACAATATATAGTAATCAACACAAATGTGGAGGCTATTCAGAAAAATGTAGTGTTCGCTCCAGTAAAGACAGACATCTTACTCTTTCTAAGTAAAACCTTTTCTTTATACAGCTTCTATATATCAGATGCGTTTGCTTGTTATTTGCATCTTCTTGGGAAAATGACCTTCATATTTCAATCAATGTAAATGGGACATTCAAACTCTATAGTATCAGTCGTGAAAATGAGCTTTAAATCAGCACAGTTTTATTTTCCTTCTGCCACATAATGAACATGCTGCTTTATTAAAATAACACCGAGGACTCTCCAGGACAAAAGCGCTAATGTTTTTAACGCAAAACATTTGTTCGGCTCCCATCTTAATGAACACTAAATGCCTCTGTATGCAGAACTGCTGCCCCGGTGTTTAATGACCCACATGAAACATTCATGCACTGCAATCCAATGTAAAATCTGAGCCGTTTCAAATGAATAATTAACGACGGCCAACTGGAGATGTGATGCTGCGTACTGTAGCTCTCCCAGTAGAGAAAGAAAGTGACAGGTCTCCGTTACATAACAATGCAGAAGAAAACAGCACATGGAAACACTCAAGGCTTCCTGCACTTGTTTTATTTGACATTCACAAGTAACACACACACACAAAACAAAATGTACTGTTCTCGCTGCAGTCGAGTCCTTCTCCCTAACCATTATTGTGTTACGTGGCTTGACAAAGGGCCCTTACCCTCACTGAGGGGCACACTGGAGCCGGCGTTGATGGGTGTTTGAGTGCTACTCTAGACTGTAAGAGAGCAGAGTGTGTGTAAGTGAGTGTGTGTGAGTGCAGTGGACGATGTGAGCGTACACCTGAGGAGCTGACAAGAGGTCTCTTTCACTTGGAGCTGATAACGAAAGGAAAAACCAGAAGCAGTTTGAGCTCCAAGATATAAACGTGAAGGGAAAGGGGTTTTAAAGTGGACCTATCATGCTATATTTGAATAATATAGTGTAGGACCATACCTATATAAGGCATATTTATACTTTTTATTTTTCAAAATACCAAACAGATCATGCATTTTAGCCATTCCTCATTTCGCTTAATTTAACAGTGTCTTTGCATGGGCTGATTCTGTGAGAACAGCACCATCTACAGGCCTGGCATATGTACTACAGCGTCTCCAGCGCTTTCGAGCGGCAATGTCCGTGGTTGTCTCCTCCTGATTGGTGGAGTTGGCCCAATAGCCGTAGCGCCACTTCTGTGACGTCATAGAAGTGTTCAAATCTGGATCAGTCTGTATCAGATCCGTTGCAGCCCCTTTTTAAGAGATGTGGGTATGGAGGAAAATAGAGAGGGTTGTGTTTTCTGACACTTGGTGAGTTCCCTGGAACACCGGGGACACATGTTGATGTATAAAAGACGCACAAAAGTGCATTTTGCATGACAGGTCACCTTTTAAGTATAAACATCTCTTAAGAAGAAGTTTGTGCTGGCAGCATCAAGAGTTCAGTTCACAATGTGTGAGGAGAGCAGCTTACTGAAACATTTACGTCACAAAACTGTGCACGGTAAAAACGTGACTAGTACAACTTTGAATCCAGCCACATCCAGACAGCTTTACAAATGTGGCTGTAAAAACATTCAAGAAGAAATTTACAATAAGTGAAAGAAATGTGTTGATCACGAGAGCCGGTTAACACACGTCAGAGCACGCTGTCGGTGTTCACAGGTCACAGAACACTCATCAGCTCTTCACAACTCGATGAGCTACAGAAACCGAAAACTGTGACTCAGCCTCCGTTTCCTAATGATCACTGAATCATCTCCACCTCCAGGCTGAAGGCGACATGAGATCAAATAAATAACTGACTCATTGAGTCAACCAAGAAAGGTCGACCCACTTCAGTGAGTCATTAACACTTAATACATGTGCTTACAATCCACTGATTAAGACAAGATAAAAAGATGTGTTTGGTCACGAGAAACAGCTTCGAATAAAGGAATCTGACATCTTTGTGCTGTAGAGATCATTTACTGATCTGCTATTCTGAGTGCTTTCAGTGAACAGAGGAACTCCCCTGTCTGACATCAGTGTGAGTTGGCGGACGGGTGTGTGTTTAGGTGCTGATTGGTTGCCAGGCCAGCGCTCCAAACTGTCCCCCCACCCAGCAGATAAACGCTCCCAAGACTGACACCACCGTCACGGCGAGGCTGGCCTTCAGCACAGCGCGGGGGGTGCGGTTGAAGCGGGGGGGGGCCATCCAGGCCAACATGGCCACAGTCACGGTCAGGGTGAACAAAATGGAGACGGCGGTGTTTATAGCAACTATCTGGCCAAACTTGGCGAAAGGCACAATGACGCAGAAGAAGAGAGGGACTGTGGAGATCACCGTGGTGACGGCGCTGGACACTATGGCAACGCCCACATGGTTGACTGCCTCCAGGGTCCGCCTCTGCCTCTCGACCCCCGGCTCCTGCAGAGAAAACACAGATTAAAGTACAAGCAGCCAGCGGAGGAGAAAGTATTCAGATCCTTTAATGAAGTGAAAGTACTCGTATAACACTGTAAAAAGAAAAGTACAAACCCTGCATTGGAAATGTTACTTAAGTCAAAGTAAATAACTTTAATCAGCAAAATGTACCTAACAAAAAAGTACCCAATGGAAGAAAAAAAATAGTTCACAGTAAAATAGTAAGTTACCTAAATTGTCATAGATGATCATTAATTATCTCTCAATGACTATATTTAATGACAAAGCTGACAGTTTGCTGGTTTCGTTTATAATTATTCTTTCTTTTTATAAACTTCTATGTGTTGTTGAAAAAATCTTAATTTGTAACTATAAATGTTGAATAAATGTAGTAACATAAAAAGTACTATATGACCCTGTGAATTGCAGTAGAGTTAAAGTATAAAGTGGCATGAACAGATACTACTCAAATAAAGTACAGGTATACTTCATCATTGTAATACTTGAGTAAATGTACTTATTTCATTTCCACCACTGGAAGCGGCTCCTTTTCCTTCATGCGCCTCCAGGGTGCTTCTTGCCTTTTTTGAGAACACATGTGGAACTTTAACTAATTGCTGAATTGAAAGTACTCTCCCATACCGAGTTATCCCCAGGAGTGGAGGTCATGGTCTCCCCAGCCAGCAGGTACCCCTCCACCAGGTGCAGGCAGTAATCCACGGAAGATCCCACGAGTATGGAGAGAGAAATGGCCTCGACCGCTCCCATCTCCCAGCCCAGCCAATACATGATGGCCACCACCAGACAGATCACTCCTGAGGGAGGACAGGCTCTCAGAATTACACATATGATGCAGACCCAGGCCTAGATGTTTCATTTTAAAACCCGTTCCCGAGTGTCTTAACAATTTCCTTTTTCTATACGGTTTTAAGTTCCTAAGGCCCCGAACGGCAGGTATTTTAAAAAAAAATCCCCCTCCCGGCTTTTATCCACTACACTTCCAACATTTTAACCTAACTTTTCAAGCAACATTTCCCTTTATTTTGATATATCTTTATATTTGTTACATGTAAAATATATCTATTAATTGTATTATACTGTTTTATTTCATACTATGTCTTTTTTGCTTTTACTGAGTGGGTTATCTTTTATCAACTTTTGTTTTATTTTATTGTATTTATACTTTAATTTACCTTTTTGTATGTCATGGAGTAACATGTAAACATGCTTCATTTGTGCTAAAAGGTTTTAACATTTTATCACTGTTAGCTGCATCCTGTGTGTATAAAGTGCTTTACAAATAAACCTTTATTATCATTGAACTTCTCATCCCTCACCGACAATGGTTACGAGCACTGGGAGCAGC